>NW_024720145.1:0-16977 GCF_018991925.1 Homarus americanus
GTGAAGTGTTCTGTGAAGTGCTGTGTTGTGTATTTTAATCAGAATTGTCTGTGCAAACTGCAGTCAGATGACTGAGGGAGCGGCCCAGCAGTACGTCCCCTCCCACCTACGGTCATTGGGTAACTGAGCAGCGCGCATTGAGACAACTTCGGTTCAGTTGCGACTTGGGCCCAGCTGCCTCTACGTCTGGCAGCGCGCCAAGCCTCCCGGCAACGAGCCATACACACACACACACGCGCTCACAGGCCCACTTTATATTAATATCTTGTGTATTACTTTAGACTTCTGTAATTCTGTGCATAGATTACGAGGGGTTGACCCGGTCTCTTGCACAGATAAAGTACAGAAGCTGTCAGCATGTCTCACAGGGATCAAAATGATACCCTGGACGATGGGTTTATGAGTTTAAGTTTGGGAGACCTCTCCCCACCCACACTCAGGCCCCACGCTCCCCACAGTGACAACGCCCAATCACCCACAGAATCTCCTCATTCGTCGCGAGCAAGCTCTCCTGCGGTGCCTGCGTCCACAGATCTCCTTCAACTGATTAAGTGGATAAACTTCTCGACGCCAGGACTATGTTGCAAGGAGAGAAGAGGAATAAATTCGGTAGAGAGAGTCTGAAAGACGACGCCACGAAGATGAACAAAGACGCAGAGAACTAGAAGATATACGTAGAAGTGAGGATGACCTGAGAAGAAGAGAGGATCAAGCCAGATTTGAAGCCTTGATTTCCCTGTTAGCCTCCCCACAACAATCTACTGTACAAGATTCTTCTGCTACTACTAATGCTGATACGACTAGAGGTACTGGTACCTCATTTCCCAGAGTCGGTTCAACAATTCCTCAAAAGGCTGCAGCACAAACGCCTCCCTCTCTGATGTCTGACGCTTCTTATCAGATATTTCGGGAATGGCGTCGACGTTGGCAAGACTATGCAACAATGGTTGACCTGTCAAGTTTACCACACCCTAAACAGATGATACAGCTTCGTATGTGCTTGTCCTTAGAGACACAGCGTACTCTCGAGCACACACTTCAAGTGCCTCCTACGACAACTCTGACTGTAGAGGCCGTGCTTGACAAGTTACAGGAACATGTTAAGGGACAGCGCAACGAAGCACTTAGAAGAAGAGAACTCCTCCAATGTAAACAGCTTGATGGAGAATCTTTTGACGCATTTTTTGTAAGACTGAAAAGATGTTCAGAGGAAGTTGATGTTTGTCCTGGAAATTCTCAAGTTTGTGAAGAGACACAACTCAAGACAATTATTTTAACGGGTATTCGAGATGAAGAGCTAGTTCAGCGTCTCATTTCACTTGACCCCACTTCCTCCCTTCAAGATGTTGTTACAATATGTCGAGCGTACGAGGCCGCCAGGTGTGCGACTTCAGCTTTACGCTCCCAACCTGACCAGGTGAGGGCGGTGTCTTCCTACAGAAAGGGTAAGAAGCAGCAAGGTAACCCCACCCCTCACCCTCCAGCTACACCTTCAGCAGCAGCTTTGTGTAACAACTGCGCGAGACAGCATGATGCCTCCCAGTGCCCAGCTGCTCAAAGCGTGTGCAGAAGTTGCGACCGTCAGGGTCACTGGGCTTACACAGTCAAGTGCCCTGCTAGCAAAGTTCAGTGCAGACTTTGTGGTCGTGTGGGCCATTATGACAAATGTTGTCGTAAGAAGACACAGAGAGGACACCACCAAGGATCCAAGAAGTCATCCTCAGGTAGTGCTGGCACGCCCCCTCCTTCTGGCAAGCATCAAGACGCTGTGCCCAGTCGTTCCTGCCGTCGTGTACATTGTTCCACAGACACGACGCCCCAGCACATCAGTGTCGTCATTTCTTACGGTAACTTGTCATCCAGTCTTCAGATGTTACCTGACACCGGTGCTGACGTCTCAGTAATTGGTCCACAACACTTAGCAAGTTTGGGAATACCCCGGAGCAACCTACAGCCCCCTCCTCAGACAACGAAACTGACAGCTGATGGTTCCAAGATGGCTCCAGCTTTGGGATCTTTCTGGGCCACTCTTACCTTTGGTAAGCAGTCTTGCTCAGCCCGGATTGATGTTCATGATGGGATCCCGACTCCGCTTTTATCATATGGCCCTTGTCAAGAGTTGGCCATTATTTCCAAGGAATTCCCCAAACCTATTTTAAAGGTCACCCATGTCAACAGGTTGAAGGAACTCCCTATCTCTACTAACACGTCCCCTTCTGATGCAAGAGCTTACCTTCTCAAGGAGTTTGCTGACGTGTTGGTTACGAAGAAATCTTTGGGATCCACACCACTCAAGCCGATGGTGGGTCCACCTATGAAGATTCATCTTAAGGATGGTGCCACACCTTTTGCCATCCACACCCCTCGTTTGATTCCTCACGCCTACAAGGAGCTAGTTAGACAAGAGCTTGACTCCATAGTTGCTCAGGGAATCATCAAGCCGGCCGGAGACGAACCTTCACCTTGGTGCCACCCTCTCGTCCCCGTCGCCAAACCTCGTGGTGGAGTACGGATCACCACTGATCCATCAAAACTTAACCAGCAAGTTTCCCGTCAAGCCCACCCTTCACCCACACCCTTCGCTGCTGTTCGAAATGTGGACCCGAAGGCGAAGTTTTTTACAACGATGGACGCCTTATGTGGTTATTGGCAGATCGAGTTGACCAAAGAAGACCAGCATTTGACTACATTCATCACACCATATGGAAGATATCAGTATTGCAGAGGCCCCATGGGATTTGCCGCTATGGGCGATGCATTCTGTTAACGTGGTGACGCGGCCCTTCAAGGAGTCACGAATTGTGTCAAGGTGGTTGATGATATTTTACTCCATGACGAAGACTACTGTACCCACCTCTCCCGAATATATGAAGTTCTCACCAGATGTCGAAAGTACGGGATTACCCTCAACGCTGACAAGTTTGTAGTTGCCGCACCATCAGTGAACTTCTGTGGGTACACTCTCTCAGCATCAGGTATCGCAGCTGACCCGGAGAAATTAAGTGGAATCAGGGATTTTCCAACCCCTGCCAACCTGACAGACCTCCGTTCTTTTTTGGGTCTGGTCAATCAGCTGGCTGAATTTTCACCTGACATCTCCGCCGCAGCCCAGCCGTTACGCCCCCTGCTGAGCCCCAGGAGGACATTCCTGTGGACCCCAGATCATCAAGAGGCCTTCCAGCGAGTCAAGCAGGCCCTCTTAAGTCCACCTGTCCTCGCCTGTTACGACTCAGCCCTACCCACCGTCCTCCAGACTGACGCCTCCAGACTCTACGGCGTTGGTTACGCCCTTCTGCAGGACCATGGCGGTGGACAACTCCGCTTAATTCAGTGTGGATCCCGGTTCCTGACGGACGCCGAGACCCGATATGCCATGATTGAGCTGGAGATGTTGGCTGTTGTCTGGGCGATGGCGAAGTGCCGCTTCTACCTGATAGGACTTCAGCACTTCACCCTCTTCACGGATCATCGCCCTCTTGTACCTATTATCAATCACTACTCTTTGGCTGCAGTAGAGAATCCTCGCCTTCAACGTTTGAAAGAAAAGCTCTCGCCTTATCTCTTCACGGCTGTGTGGCGTGCGGGTAAGCTGCTGTGCATCCCGGATGCCCTGTCCCGCGCCCCTGTCAGTCGCCCCACCCCAGAGGACGAGATGTTGTGTTCTACAGCTGCTGCATCCCTCAAGTCAGTAGTGTCATTGAAGGCCGTCTTCACATCAGAAGAGTCTACAGCACCGGATGCAGACAAGACCCTTGAACATCTCCGCACCGCAGCCCGGGCCGACCCTTCCTATATCCGGCTCGTCGACTGTGTGTCCCAGGGATTTCCATCTAACCGATATGACCTTCATGAATCGCTACTCCCGTACTGGAAGATACGCGAGGACCTCTATTGTGACGGAGACCTCGTCTTGTATGGTCCACGAGTAGTCATTCCTGCTGCCTTACGCCGCCGTACCTTGACCCGCCTTCAAGACTGCCATCGAGGAGTGGAGGCCACCAAGCGACGGGCGAAGCAGACTGTATTTTGGCCCGGAATCGACGCGGACATTGCAAGTACCGTCCGTGCCTGTGAGCCGTGCCAGATTCTGCAACCTAGCCAGCAACAGGAACCTTTAATGTGCGACGATAACCCTTCAAGACCCTTCGAGTCTGTGTCGGCAGACTTCTTTGCAGTGGCAGGGAAGTCCTTCCTCGTCATCGCCGACCGATTGCCTGTTGTCGTCCCCTGTGGTAGTGATACAACAGCTACTGTTACCATCCGGAATTTCAGACATTACTTCAGAGAAGTTGGTGTTCCCCTCCGCCTCAGGACTGATGGAGGACCCCAGTTCACCAGCCACGAGTTCCGGGACTTCATGGACCGTTGGGGAGTCCGTCATGTCGTGACCTCGCCCCACTACCCCCAGGCGAATGGACACGCTGAAGCCGCAGTCAAGACTGTTAAACACCTGATCCTTAAGGTGTCACCCTCAGAAAATATCGACTGCGAGGACTTCGATCGAGGTTTGTTAGAGTTACGCAACACCCCGAACTTCACCGGACGCTCCCCAGCCCAGGTTCTATATGGACATCATCTCAGGTCTTGTGTTCCTGCCCACCCGAAGTATTTTTCTCAAGAATGGCAAGCCAAGACTGAAGAATGTGACCGCCGTGCAGCAGAACGAGCCGCAGATGTCGCTGCTCGGTACGACTGTCATGCCCGCCCCCTTCCCAGGTTGAGTATCGGCCAGCAGGTCAGGATTCAAGATCCGGTATCTCACCGCTGGGACAAGGTTGGGGTTGTCATGGATATTGGCCGGTCCAGGGACTACCAAGTGCGTCTTCCTAGTGGTAGAGTATGGTGGAGGAACCGTCGTTTCCTCCGACCTGTGGAGCTGCCTAGTGTTGACCCTTCCCCAGTAGAGTCCCCTAATGTTGATGTCTTTACAGTAAATCCATCCCCACCTTGTGTTTCTGCCCCGGTACTCCGCAAGTCCGAGCGACTCAGAAACAAAAGGTCCGCTCAAGATGAAACTATGAGCGTATAGGGGGGAGGGAGGTGTATAATATGGACACGAAGTAGTACCTTAAGCTGTGTATTCTTATATTACTCTATTAATTATGTAAAGTAAAGTATTACAGAACATGTATTAATCCTATGTAATATTTCCATTTATTATGCACCATGTTATGTATGTGAATTATCATATTTACATATTATGTATTCAGCTTGTGAATGCTGGCATCTGTACATGCCAGCGCGGAGTGATACAGAGAGTTGAGATCGCTAGTCCTTATGGTGTGGAAGCCCACTGTCTATTTGTTTCCTCTGTATATCTCCCGTACGAGAATAAGAACATATTTCCAAAATAACAAGTGTTTGCCTATACCCTCCGTAGTATAGAACATTTTGGGGGTATCAAAGACAAACATAGAGTTAGCAAGATTTTTCATTGACTGACTGAAGAGATGTGGTGTTGTATGAACCAAGGTGGGGAGATTTGTTGACCCAGAACGACCATCGACGAAAAGTGCGGATGCTGGTCCCATGTAGTTAGTCGTTAGGGACACCCGTTCACCTGTTCCAGTTATACGACCGCTAAACACCCGTTTACCTGCCGACCGACCAAGTGGGTTCTCAAAACCCTGCAAGAGAACTCTGTTAGCTACTGTTAACTTCTCCGCCCTATCTAAACACTGTCTGCGATTGAATAATACTTACTTGCAACACTGATGAAACGTGTGAGGGAAGGGACGAGGCCACGTGGTCGTTTTCCTTGGCAGACGCGTGGACTCCCTCCGCCTGGGCTAAACGCGTGCGCGCTACTGAGACTGGGTCAGCGTCAGCATGCCTCAAGGCGGCCGCCTAGCCTTAACCCAATGACGTCATCTTCGCGTATTACTAATAGCTTTTTTTGGGATACACGTAACATATTTAGACTGAGAAACTATCCACAATACCTTTAAATTTTATAATTGTCCCTTTACTTCATGAATCGTGTCTACATTAATTCGATAAAGTACATTCAGTTTTATATAGGCCAATTTCAAAATGCTTCCACCGCGCTTGATGGGGTTGCCTGAACCTTTCTTTTATGCGCCATGAGGCGTGGGTGTTTCAGCCTGGCCTACTTATGCTTTCCTGTTTCGGCAGATCGGTTATTTTTGTTCTAAAGTCTCTGAATATTACATATATATATATATATATATATATATATATATATATATATATATATATATATATATATATATATATATATATATATATATATATATATAAGTATCTGTCTTATATTTCTCTCCCTGTAATTTTCAATGTATTTATATACAAGTATTGGTATTCTTTATATTCTTCTTTTATGTCCTTATTTACTTACATTTATGAATACTTACACTTATTTTCTGGCTTATATTCTTATATTCTTAGTTATTTCCTTTCTTACTCATGTCTATCTTTTATATTAATCTTTCCTGGTGTATATTGTATTGTTTCGTGATATTATGTTGTCTAGCACTCAGGATGGATGGAAACTCTAAGGTGGTGGTTTTCTTATATAATATAAGTTATATGGTAGACAGTCTGGTGCTGGAGATGCCGTGTGGTGAGGAGCTGCTCAGTAGACACGTTCGGTGAGTAGCGTGTTGAAGGAGGTAGATGTGCAGGAGCTTCGTTAGAGAAGATGTTGCCTGTTGCTGGCCTCCTGGTTGAATGAAAGCTGGACAGCGAGGAGCTTGTTTGGAGGAGGTGTTGCGTGTTCAGGAACGTAGAGTAGAATGAATCTCAATGGAGAGACAGAGCTTATATACACAGCCGCCGGAAGTAAACCCGTGGGAAGTCGCCGGTTTCTTGACTCCGTTGCTAGGGAAGACGTGGCTGGTTGCTAGGATACTGTGGCATCTGGTGACGCCCCCCCTGGGCCGCTCGTTTGGTTGCTAGGGAAGACGTAGCAGATGGCTGGTTGCTAGGATACTGTGGCATTGGAATGCGGCTATGCAGTTGTAGGGGAGACGTCCACTACAATACTCCCCCTCCCCTCCCGGCGCGGCGGGAGGCTGGATGTTGTCCGGATTGTGTCCCACACATAACACATACCGGGCAGGTGTACGTACGACTCGACCGCTACGTATAACAACTCCGTCTAGTGACACAAAACCTGTGGGAGAATTAGGAGGAGAAAGAGGGTTTGGGATTAGAGGAGGTTGTACAAGCAATGGTTGTTGTGCTCCTGCTGCTGCAGGGGCTGCGTCAGGAGGAGGGTCCATGGCAGGAGCAGGTTCTATGATAGATGCAGGTTCTATGTCAGGAGGAGGGTCTATGACAGGAGCAGGTTCTACAGCAGGAACAGGGTGTACATGAGGGTGAAAAGAGGGTGCCCAGAAATGTCGTGGGCGTGGTGTTGCTGCCGGTGGTAACTGCGGGTAGACTGGTGCAGGCGTAGTTTGTTGATGGTGCTGCTGGGCTGGGGGCCCGACGGGTAAGGTGGCCGGTTTGACTCGGTCTATGCTGACGGTGTCATGTCTGCCATTCCGGATAATCGTCAGGAACTTTGCTGAACGGGTAACCACCTGGAAGGGTCCATCGTAGGGGCGTTGTAATGGGTTGCGGTGAGCATCATGCCTGACGAAAACATACTCGGCTGTGAGTAGTGCAGGAGGGATGTGTTCAGGGCGCCGAGGAGGCTGGCGTGGAGCAGTAGCTCTGAATGCAGAAACTGCTTGTCGTAGCTTTTGGAGTAAGTCGTGACGAACGGCTGGAGTGGTTTGGTGAGGATCAGGAGGGAGTAAGAAATCCCTGGGTAGCCGAAGGGGCTCGCCTAGTGTAAGATCTGCTGGGCTACAGTCCATATCCTCCTTGTGTGACGCACGGATGCCGAGGAGCACTAAGGGAAGCGCATCAGTCCAGCTGTAAGGGTCGTGCTGTGCCTTGAGTGCGTCCTTCAGCTGCCGGTGAAAACGTTCTACCATGCCGTTGGCTTGAGGGTGGTATGCTGTAGTGCGTTGTCTAGACGTGCCGAGGAACTGTAGGAGGTGCTGCCAGAGTTGTGACTCAAACTGGACTCCTCGGTCAGTGATTACGGTTGCGGGGGGGCCAAAACGGGAAACCCAACCGGACATGAAGGCGCGGACAGTAGTCTCTGCTGTAGCATTGGGCATGGGAATTGCTTCTGTCCACCTGGTGAAACGGTCGATGCAGGTGAAGATGTAGGTGCTACCGTAGGATGATGGAAGAGGTCCCACGATGTTGAGGTGTACTACTTGAAAACGTCCTTTGGGAATAGGGAAGGTTTGTATGTGACGATGTATTTTGGAGGACTGGCAGGCCAGGCACTGGGCAGCCCATTTCTTGGTATCAGACTTGATGCCGGGCCAGACGACACGTTGCGTGAGGAGGCGCTGGGAGGCCCGCACACCCGGGTGGCTGAGACCATGGATGCGGTCGAAAACAGCGCGGCGGTGGACGTGAGGCACGAACAGTCTAGGCTGCCCACAGGATACGTCGCACCACAATTTTATCTTTGTGCCAGGAACAGGGAGTTCTTGGAGTGTGAGGCCTGAGGGGGATTATCTTGTATGCTGCCAGGTCTTCGTCGTTCTCTTGAGCCGCGGCTAGCTGCCCATAATCAATGGGTGGAGATGAGGGAAGAATGGTGGATATACAACGAGAGAGGGCGTCGGCGATCTCGTTGTGGCTGCCTTTAATGTGTTGGACGTCGCTGGAGAACTCCGAGATGTAAGCCAAGTGGCGCAGGGCACGAGGTGTATGTGACTGGGAAGCTGAAGCGAAGGCGTGGACGAGGGGCTTGTGATCAGTGAAGATGGTGAACTGACGGGCCTCGAGGAAGTGCTGGAAATGTTTGACAGCCAGGTATATGGCCAGGAGTTCTCGATCAAAGGTGCTGTACTTGAGGTGTGGTGGTTGAAGCCGTTGTGAGAAGAAAGCAACGGGCATGAGAATTCCGTTGATCTCCTGCTGTAAGACGGCGCCCACTGCAGTAGAAGAAGCGTCTGTTGTGAGAGTGGTCCGGGCGTTAGGTGCGGGGTGGGCCAGGAGGGTGAGGCGTGTAATGTGCTGTTTGATAGTGGTGAATGCCGTAGTAGCCTCTTGAGTCCACACGAGAGACTTGTGAGACTTCTTTGGGCGTCCCTTGAGAAGGTCGTGTAGGGGGGCTAGGACGGTGGCAGCTTTGTCAATGAAGCGGTGGTAGTAGTTGACTAAACCCAGGAATTCTCGGAGTTTCTTTGCCGTTTCAGGTTTGGGGAACTCCCTAATCGCAGTTATCTTCTGTGGTAGGGGTTGTATGCCACTGGGCGAGACTCTGTGACCGAGGAAATCGATGGCCGAGGTTCCAAAGACGCACTTAGCAGGATGAACTTTCATGTTGTTGTTCTGCAGGCGTTGGAGAAGGAATTGTAGGTGGTGGCGGTGCTCGGCAGGCGTCGAAGATGCGACGAGGATGTCGTCAATGTAGACGGTGACAAAATCGAGGTCGCGAAGCATATGGTCCATGTACCTCTGGAAAGTCTGTGCTGCATTGCGTAAGCCAAAACTCATGAAAGTGTACTCGAAGAGTCCAAACGGAGTAGTGATGGCTGTCTTCTGGGTATCTGCCGGTGCTACTGGGATCTGGTGGAAGGCACGCTCCAAGTCGATCTTCGAGAAGATAGTCTTGCCATGAAGTTTGTGGTGAAAGTCCTGGACATGCGGAATAGGGTACCTGTCAGGTTTGGTGACGAGATTCAGGGCTCTGTAGTCGCCACACACCCTCCACTCGCCGGGTGTTTGCTTAGGAACCATGTGAAGAGGCGATGCCCAGGGACTCCTTGAAGGGCGAATGATGCCGTCTTGCAGTAGTTTGTTGAATTTTACTTTGGCTGTGTTCAGGAGCTCAGGGCGCAAGCGGCGAGGGCGTGAAAAGACTGGTGGTCCTTTGGTTTCGATGTGGTGGAAAATTCCCGATGTAGGTGGTGGGGGTAGGGAGACTCGGGGTGAGAAAAGCTCCTTGAATTCGTCGAGCAGGGAGGAGAACTCGTTGGAAGGCGCAAGACAGGTGATAGTGTCGGTGTGTCTGGCACGAGAACCCTGGATCTTGCGTGCTGTAGGCTCATGGATGAGGCATAGATGACTTGGTTTGACGCCGAGCTTGTGGAAGGTGAGGAAGTCGAAACCAAGGATGGGTTGAGACACGTCTGCTATCATGAATAACCAAGGCAGAGTCTTGGGCAGACCGAGGTCTAAGGCGAGGGTGCGTACGCCGTGGGAGGCGATGGAGGTACCGTTGGCAGCGAACAGGTCATAGGAGGCTTGCTTTGACTTGTCTTGTAGTGAGGGAGGGATGAGGCTGACCGATGAACCTGTGTCGATGAGGAACTTCTTGCCAGAGGTGCGGTTGGTGACGTGCAGTAATGAGACGCCTGATGGGACGGAGGCTGAGGCGTCTACCAGCCTCCGGTGTTGCCGTTTCCCGAATAGGTGCAATAGGGCTCACAGTTCGAGCATTGCGGTCGAAAGTCTGGTGATACCAGCAGAGGGTATATTTGTTGTGCTGAGGGCTGGCTGCTGTGCGTCGGAACTTGTAGGGCGTGGTGTGTGAGTCAGAAACTGGCACAGCAGCGGGTATGGAGGAGCAGAACTGCTCAATGGTGTCCATCCTGCGGTTCAAAGTTTGCAACAGGTCCTTGATGTCTTGTGAGGTATTGCTCGGCTGAGGGGTGTTGACCCGGCTTACAAGTTCGGTGGTAGGTACTGGTGTGACCGTGGCGGCAAGGGGTGCAGCAGTGCACTCGTTGAAAATTCTGTCTGCCGCGGTTGCATATAGTTCTGGTGTCGTAGAGTAATCTACTGCGGACAGGATGTTGCATACTTCTGTGGGTAGCTTTTGTGCGTGAAGCTGGCGCAGGATTGAGTCGGGGAGTCTGTCTGTGTGCCGGGAGTTCAGCCGACACATCTCCTCCCAGAGACGTCCCGGGGTTGAGTTCCCGAGGGAGATAGAGGATAGGTCTTGCAGGAGATTGGGGCTGGTCTGTTGATAACGCGTCTTCAAGGCATCCCGCAGGGTAGCGAATTTGTTGTCATCTGGAGGGTTGGAAATGGTCTGTGAGACCTGCGTGGCGACTTCCGTGGGCAAGGCACAGAGCAGGGCGCCATACTTTTGCTCGTCCGTCGCTTGTGAGCCGACGAGGGCTGCTTCCACATGATCTAACCAGTCCTCGACGTTGTGGTTGAAAGTCGGTAGAGAGATCCGTCCGTTCTCCATCCTGTGTAAGTGCGTTTTTCCTGGGGTCACCATTTGTAGGGTTACGTGATATTATGTTGTCTAGCACTCAGGATGGGATTGATGGAAACTCTAGGTGGTGGTTTTCTTATATAATATAAATTATATGAAAGACAGTCTGGTGCTGGAGATGCCGTGTGGTGAGGAGCCTGCTCAGTAGACACGTTCGGTGAGTAGCGTGCTGAAGGAGGTAGATGTGCAGGAGCTTCGTTAGAGGAGGTGTTGCCTGTTGCTGGCCTCCAGGTTGAATGAGAGCTGGACAGCGAGGAGCTTGCTTGGAGGAGGTGTTGCGCGTTCAGGAACGTAGAGTAGAATGAATCTTAGAACACAGAACAGAAAAATGCTAGTGACAGGGGGGAAGGAGGTTCAGAGGAAGAATAAAGGGAGGATAGAAGTGAACTTTAGAAGGAGAGAACAGGTGCAGTGGCTAAACACCGCTTGCGTGAGGGGGTAGGCAAAATGCCCTGAGGGTGCAACAATCACAATCAGGACGAGGCAGAGGGAGGGCGGGAGCAGGTCCGGGCAAGCAAAGGGTCAACGCGGGTGTTCTGGTTGTCGTCTTAGCCTAGGCAGTGTTGGCAAAGCGTAGGAAGAACCGCCCCGCCACGGCGGCGGCGCAAGCCGAGAAACGCAGGTGGACGGACGCACAGGGAGCACACGAACAAATTAACCAGAGAAGGTGAAAATATGGAAATTTTGCTAGTCGTAGGGTTGTTTGGAGAAAGATGAAGGTAAAGTCTTTGAGCTATGTCAAAGAGGAACGGAGCGAGTTGGAGGAAGGGTTTTTGAATCTTTGAGCTTGAAATGTCAAAGTCTTCATAGTAAGGAAGGATGAGCGTATCGTGGGAGAGTTTTTAGTAATAGCAGCAGACAGATTTCAGCTTTTTTTTCAAAATATGAACGGAGTCGATAATGAGATATAGGTTGAGTGGTTTCAGTCTTGGGTTAGGTCAATTTTATTGAGAATTGGATGTCACAGACGTTGGGGATGTTTGATTAGGTTCTGAGAGTTGTGGGTCTTTTAGCTATGTCAGAGAGAAATGGAGAGAGTTGGAGGAAGAGTTTTGAATCTTTGAGCTTGAAGTGTCAAAGTGTACCTTTGTTGTGTGGGGGGGTGTGGGTGGAAAATGTGTTCCCAGTGTTGTTTTAGTGTTTGTGCTACGTCGGCTGGCTCATTGATTTTCCTACCATTTACTAGCAGGTGATCAAAGGGGGGTTTTGCAGTTCCTTTCAGCTTGGCGATCCTTTGCCAAAATTCTCGGGGGTTATGTGTTCTGTGTTCCTGGGCAGCCTCTACGAGTTTTGCCCAGTGAACCTCATGGTCTTGAAGGAGGCTGTGGATGATGTGTGTTCTTAGTGTGGAGATGTCTGTGTAAACTGGTGCTAGGTTAAGTTTGTTTAGTTCGAATCGTGTCCTGTAGCAGTGAAGTAGGCGTTGAGTTCTTATGGAGGGTGTGAAGGAGTATTTTCTCTTGAACCGGTGTTTAGGAATGTGGGTATCTGCTATGGCGGTGATAGTGTTGAAAAGGTGTCCAGGTTTCCTCAATCATCCTAGTGGGTTGGTGTTCGAGGTTGAGTGTTTATTGTTGTTCAGAGTGTGGTTTTGAAGGCATCCCAATCTGCGTGTTGATACTGGTATTGAGGTGTGGTTGTTGGGAGGAGGATGGGATTGTTGGAGAGGTGAAGAGTGATGGGAATGTGGTCTGAGCCTGATAGGGGGCCGGGAGTGATGTAGTGTTGGTGGTGACGATGTCTGGAGTGCCTTTGCCGTGAGCAGCGTAGAATGTGGGGAAGAAAGGGCCAATGTGGTGAAGGTTTTTGTGAGTGACCAAAGCGTGTAGTTGTTGGCCATGGGGGTCGATGCAGTTGTGTTGGAATGCGGTGTGGTGTGCATTGAGGTCGGCCATTAGTATTACAGGTAGGTGTGAGTTGTTAAAGATGGAGTTTAGGTCTGTGAAGGGGATAAGCGAGTTAGGTCTTGAGTATGTTGTGCAGATGATTATCTGTCCGTGTTGAGTGTCGATCTTGACGGCCATGAAGTGTTTGAAGGCGAAGTTGGTGATGAATTCGTGTTTCATGGAGGATCTGATGAGGATTGCAACGCCCTCGAATAGTTCGTGGGGTGATTGTCTGCTTGTGTAGCCGAAGTGCCTGATTTTGGTGAATGTGCATGTTGAGTTGAGGAGGAGGATGTCTGGGTTGTGTTCTTGTATGAGGAGAGAGATGGCGTGTCTGTTTGAGTGATATGCTCTACAGTTGTATTGCATAATGGTGATCATGTTGTATAATTTGTTCTTGGTTACTTAAATGAGATTGAAATTTTGGGGTGCAGGGATGAGGTCTAACTTGTCGAGTGACTGTGAGCGAGGTCTGAGTGTGGTGTATGCAGGTGAGGGATGGGCGGTTACGTGACTGTGTGTGTAGGGGAGTCGGGAGGATGAGTGGAGTGTGCTAGGTTCGTGTCGGGGTTGTTTCCTGTTTCCTTTGGGGTAGTGCCGAATAGATTTACTTTGATTATAGATTTAGTTGGATGTGTGTATTTTATAACTCTTTTGCTGTCATGTGTGTAGGAAGAAAGGGGGGAGGTGTTCTTCCTCTTAGGTCTAGTGGTCTTGACCACTAGTTCTGTGGGGGCATGGGCTGCCATTTTATTCTTGGGAGTCTGAGGTGTTAGGGGAAGATTGGGTTTGGTTCGGATTTTTGTGGTCCGGGAGTTCATCGAAGTCGTGTGGGAAAAGTTAGGTGTAGGCAAGGTCAAGGTGGAGGGGCAGGGAGGTTTTGGACTGATTACTCTGGGGGGTGAGGGAATAGTAGATTGGTGAGATAAGTCAGGTGTGGGCATGGCCGAAGTGGAGGGGCGGAGGGAGATTGCAGTGGTTTCTCTGGGGGGAGGGGGTGGCATGTTGGTCCGGTCGGAGATGGGGGCAGTGGGGAAGATGAGGTCGGGACCGGTTCTGAAGGAATCAGGAATGTGTATGGTAGGGAGGCCGTTCGCCTTCAAACCATCAATTGCCAGTTTCCGTTGCTTAGGGTATGTGCCAGAAGTATGATAGTGGTGATTTTTGCGTCAATGTCGGGGGAGGGTGGGGGGGCAGTCAGGTTGTTGGTCCAGCAAGTGCTGGTGGGGAGGGTCGTGGCAGTGGGGAGTGAGTGGTGGGGAGGTGGAGGTGGTGCTGTGGGAGGTGCTGTAGGAGGTGAGGGTCGGCGGGGAGGGAGTGGTGTTGTGCTATTGTCGAGTCTGATTTTGCACTTGTTGCTTATGGCAGCGTGAGGGCCTTTACAGTTGCAGCATTTTGTTACCGTGGCAGTGCAGTTTCTGTAGGAGTGGCCTTGATTGGCACACTTTGAGCAAGTTATTGTGTTACTGCAACAGTTGGTGCTGTGCCCGAATTGGTAGCAATTGAAACATTGGTGCACTTGTATGAAGTGTTGGAATTCAATGTCTCTTGAGGGGATGATATTGTTGCCGATTTTTATTCCGTAAGATTTTATTTTGATGGCGTCAGTTTGTGTAGCTGTAGTGATTTTTAACATGGGGAGAGTTCCCATCCGGGCTGCATATGTCATTTGGGAGGTGTTGTGTGAGTTGAGCTCATTCAAAAGGTTTGGGTTGTCAAGAATAGGTGGGATCACCCTCCTGCATATGAGGGTGCATTTTGCACGGTACTCAGGGGAACTGAGGACCGTTAAGCCATTGTCCCTCAGTCTGTTGTTCATTGCTGGGGAGTGGAATTGGTCGGCATCTTCATCAGTTGGTACAAAGATTTTGATGATATCGTCGTTTGTGAAGGAACGGATCTGAAATATCAAGGTCAGCTGGAAAATGAGTGAGGCGAGGACTGTGCACGGTTGGATGGTACGGTCCACTTTAATTTTAATTGAAGGCATGTTTACTGATTTCGAATTGGAGATTTATGGAGATCTCCCCTAACAGTCCCTGATTTCCTGCGCCCCTCACGTAGGGGAGGCCCTGCACTATCACAGAGGTCCCCAGGCGAATCGGCAGGCTGTGCTGACCCTCCACCCTTCACACAAACACGCACTAGCGAGGTGTGGGGACAGAGGGCGTTTCCAGACGAATACTCCCCTGTACGTCAGCTGACAGGGGAATAGGTCCTTTCACGGCACGGAAGAGAAGGATTAGAGTGGAAGAAAAAGGTCTGAAAACTCACTGCCGACTCTCTCTTCACACCAAGCCCCTCAGCAGCATTCGGGGTTCCTAAGGGAGGTCCGATACTGTAGGAGAGGCTCAATGTGTTGATCGAATCAACAGAATTGTCAGTTGGAGAATTGAAGTCAGGTGCTTTGGTTTTCCAAGGTACGTGGGAAGGTGGGAGAGGTCCAATGACTAGCCAATCAGCTGTGTCTGTTCCTTCTCCGACTTCCACTTCGCTCTGTGACTGACTGCTACTGCTCCTGACTGCAACTGCTCCCGACTGCGACTGGCGACTCACTGATGAATCTTAGAACTAGAACTAGAAAAATGCTAGTGACAGGGGGGAAGGAGGTTCAGAGGAAGAATAAAGGGAGGATGGAAGTGAATTTTAGAAGGAGAGAACAGGTGCAGTGGCTAAACACCGCTTGCGTGAGGGGGTAGGCAAAATGCCCTGAGGGTGCAACAATCACAATCAGGACGAGGCAGAGGGAGGGCGGGAGCAGGTCCGGGCAAGCAAAGGGCCAACGCGGGTGCTCTGGTTGTCGTCTAGCCTAGGCAGTGTTGGCAAAGCGGAGGAAGAACCGCCCCGCCACGGCGGCGGTGCAAGCCGAGAAGCGCAGGTGGACGGATGCACAAGCCACACACAAACAAATTAACAGAGAAGGTGAAAACATGGAAATTTTGCTAGTCGTAGGGTTGTTTGGAGAAAGAAGAAGGTAAAGTCTTTGAGCTATGTCAAAGAGGAACAGAGCGAGTTGGAGGAAGGGTTTTGAATCTTTGAGCTTGAAATGTCCAAGTATTCATAGTAAGGAAGGATGAGCGTATCGTAGGAGAGTTTTTAGTAATAGCAGCAGACAGATTTGAGCTTTTTTGTCAAATTATGAACGGAGACGAGATTGAGATATAGGCTGAATGGTTTCAGTCTTGAGTTAGGTCGATTTTATTGAGAATTGGATGTCACAGACGTTGGGTATGTTTTGATTTGTTTCTGAGAGTTGTGGGTCTTTCAGCTATGTCAGAGAGAGTTGGAGGAAGAGTTTTGAATCTTTGAGCTTGAAATGTCAAAGTATTCGTAGTAAGGAAGGATGAGTGTATCGTAGGAGAGTTATTTAGTAATAGCAGGGGACAGATTTGAGCTTTGTCAAATTGTGAACGGAGATGAGTGAGATATAGGTTGTTTGGTTTCAGTCTTGAGTTAGGTCGATAATGTTGACAGTGGCTGGTATAGAGGTTGGGTATGTTTGATTTGGTTTTGGAGAGTTGTGGTGTTATGAGAGGCTTTGTCTGGCGGGGGTGTTGTGTTTGGAGATTGGTTGTGGGAGGGGGGGGAGTTTGTGTTTGGGGATTGGCGGGGGTGGAGGTTGTATGTTGATTTGAGGTGAATTAGAATTGCTTAGGGGGGGTTGTTGTGTGAGTGTGTATGCGTTTGCGTGGAAATGTAGTAAGGGGAGAGGGGGAGGGTTAGGATAATTGTTATAAGGTCAGGTATGGTTCGGTTGTCGGGAGGAGGGGAGAGGAGAGGAGAGGAGAGGGGAGGCGAGGAGAGGAGAGGGGGACTTAGGAGGTT
>NW_024720146.1:0-23270 GCF_018991925.1 Homarus americanus
ATAAACGAAACTGAAGGAAGGTCAATTATAATACATTTTAACACTAACTCATAACTCTGAGGAGAGGGGCTAAAAATTATAAACTTTTCGTCCAGTGAAGGTTTTATGTGGAGGGTCGAGGTGGAGAGATGACAGACCACACAGGTCTGATGTAAAGGCTGTCATGTGTGACGAGGTCCACACACACACACACACACACACACACACACACACACACACACACACACACACACACATACATACATACATACATACATACATACATACATACATACATACATACATACATACATACACAGAAATTGAAAAACAAAATTAGCCTTCAAATACCTTTTTAATACACCCTGTAACTCTCTTAATGTAAATAACCGAAATAATGTCAGGAGGATGTTTAGAGGAGGTGGTGTGACGTAAGGGGACGTAGGGGAGGGGAGGTCTCTGTGCGCTGGACAGAGGATAGGGGACAGTTGCACCGCCACACTGTTGTGTTAAGTAAGAAATACTCAAGATCTGAATGCTAATACTTACCATTTGGTTGTAGTGTCATTGAGATAAATAACATAACATTATTACAGCCTGTCTGCTATAGTATGTGGGCATTAGTCATGCTCTTCATGTCAACTTTGGGATAAACCTGAGCCATGACGAAATGTGCCTAGGCATGAAGAGAAATTGTATTTATGAGTGTTTTTTTTGTGTACGCTACAAAAATATACTATACAATATTAACAGTGAAAATATGTGTATAATGATGCTTTTCCTGTTACGTAAGTGAGATTTGGTAAACAAGTAGAAAATTAGGTGATTGGACAGAAATGCGGCAGGCAAGACTATTGACTTTGTCTCACAATCCTAGGCACCACGCCACCACCACACCACACTCCATAAAGCCTGGCACTATAACACCTTAGACTTTGCTTGAGGATAAATAAAGTGGTAGATTTTTTCCTTTTTCAGCATTACATTGTCACTGCAGGACAGGTATTATTTACTCCACGTTAGGTGAATGAAAAGCGTCCATACTACACTAATTATGTCAACGTTGCCGGGCACATGTATGGAGACAAATTATATCATTGTGGTCCCAGGCTACTGTGTGCACCTCAAGTCTCACCGAGTAACTTAGAGGCTTCAGATTCACGTTCAGATACTCGCGGAGGTTCACACCTCACGGAAAGAATGGATTGACAACACTGAGTGTACTAGTCGGAAATGTCCCCAACTGTACATAAAAAAATGAGATACTTTGGTTATATAATTAGGGACGAGGGGATAATAACAGAAATATTAATGGACAAAGTTGAGGGTAAGAGGGCCAGGGGAAGGCAACGACTGGGGTGGATGATGAAATTAAAACCTTGGGGGGGATTGTTAAAAACAGTCCGAGAAAGTTTAGAGTGGAGGACTGTGGTTGCCAACCCTCATATATATGGGGACGGTACTCTTGATTGACTGAGGTTAGGTTCTTGATCATTTTTTTTTAATTTGGTAAAAATTTATTTCCTCCGCCATTTTTGGGATGTTCTTAATTAAACTGAAGAAGTTTTCTTCTATTGGAAAGTTTCCTAACTTGGCTCCTTAGCCCGGGCACCCGTTCTTAAATATAACTCCTAACATTTCTGTGATAATTAAATTAGGTTAGGTTTAATTTCGTCAGCGTTTTGCGTGTTTTACCTCACGATTTCCCTTTACCTCAAAGCCCTGCCCACTCTGTGCGATAAAAATAAAATTTTCAAGTGAAATCTCAAAGTATAAAAAAATCGAAAAATATAAATTTCCGACGAAAATGCAATAAAGTGACCTTTTTCGAATCTTTACCAAGTAAGGTTAGGTTAGGTTCGGTTATATTAGGTAATGTTAGATTAGGTAGGTTTAGTTGGTTGGTTTAGTTTGTTTTAATATAAGTGTATGATACTGCAGGTACCATGGTGCTAAAGACTGCGATAATGATCTTAACAATTACTAAAATGAATTATTCATGACAAATTTCTGACAACAATGTAGGTTCTGGTCTAACCATGACTAAACTGATAATGACGATAAGCAAAACCACCCAACCAAATTCAACTTTAAAATATCTCAAGATCTTTAGGTTTGGTTTAATTGGTTCGTTTTGTCTGTTGTCATTAAGGCCGCGCCCAAAAACACATCGTTGCCAAAATATGCACTAATGACTGTTTGCACTTACGGTATGACTAAGTGGTACAGGTGCTGGTGGTGGGTGGTCAGGTCCTCAGTGACTCGAGAGACTTGTCATTCATGTTTTTTACTTCTCTTAAAGTGGGTTTGTGCCTATAATCCCCTTGCCAGGTTAGTGTCCTCGTCAGTCAGTTCGAAGGCAGGGAAAAATTACTTCTCTTGTGAATGTGGATCACGTAAGCCTGGCGAGTTGTTAAGGTCAGTATGGATACAACATGGTGAGAGTTAAGCTTTTTGTAGGTATACAAGGTAATGTGACCAATACTACACTCGACCACCTTTACTTCCCCAACAGCAAAGTTAGGAAAACACATCCACAACTGGGTGAACTAACTCTGCTGTATGTGATTCTTACACTTCACAAGGCTTATTATCTAGGTCCTGGGTGTCCATGACATCAAACCCTGGAACAATTTTACTATTTCAAGGATACTTGATTTCTACAGTTGAATCAGTGAACCTCTGACTCATTTACCACTGAAGGCCATAGTTTGCACCACAACACTATTACCTGTAGCTTGTGTAACGTCTGGCTAGGACTCGGGGTTCAGTGATGGTGTGATAAATATTGTAATTTATCCAGAAGCCTCGTGCAGCGTCGAGATCACCACCTTCACCAGCATTTAACATGCCATTAAGAGGCGTTGGCGTGTTAAGCTTCTTCAAATGTGCAATGATCCCTTGATTCATTGACTATAACATACCAGGGGCGTTAGGAGGTAGACACTGCGGGCTGATGTCATGGTCTGGTGAACTTTCTCTTACAGTCTTGGTGCATTATCTTCCCTTAAAGAGCACCGCTTTTCCTGCAGTTTTTTATATACATCTTGTTATTTGGAATGCAACTGTTTCTGAACAGCTGATAGAAAACATTCCATTTATTTTGTACTGTTCATTTCTAATTAAAAGGACGAATGATTACTTCGCTCTACCCAAACAACCGAATCAGAGCCCAGACGACTATCCTTTTCCTAAGTTTTTCAACCATTTTTATTCTAAACTCTATATCAGAGCACTGTCGTTTCTTCTTGGCATTCTCATAAAACCTTTAATCGTTTTTAGTCACACGCTAAGGCACTGATGTTCATGTTAACTTACACTTTAAATCCTTTCCCCAGTTGACAACAACACGTCCACCGGCAGCCATTTAAACTCAGCTTAAAAAGATCCCACTTATCTACCGAACCGATATATAAGATAGTACTACATAACAATATATAAATTCGTTAATTAATTTTTAATAGCAGATATCACAAACGATTTAAGCTTTTATCTATTATTTAATCAATACTAAATTAAAACAAAAGGAAAGTTATTAATATGATGGCGGCTGGTCGGTAGTCAGTGGGCGGGGCTGACCACTCAAACTGAGTGGTGTAGGAAAAAACGAAATTTTTATTAATTCTTTGGTGGCGTAACAATATTCGATGTACTAGGTCTTAACAACAATAATAATAATAATAATAATAATAATAATAATAATAATAACAATAATAATAACAATAATAATAATAATAATAATAATACATCGATAAATCATTTTTCTTTTTCGTTTGCTGTATTTTTTCATGAGTTTTAAGTTTTAAATTTTTTATATTATTCTATTATAAATTACGTTACGTTACGTTACATTACGTAACGTTACGTTACATTATGTTATGTTTGGAAACAGTACATAGATTAATAGTTAAATCTAATCCCATACAGCTTGCATTTTGTTAACTTGACTGTATGGGATCAACGAAGATTAGTCCAGCTATTTCACCTTAAGATTAACCGCCCTAATTATAATCTAACCTAACCTAACCTTATCTAATCTAAACTAACCCAACCCAACTTAATCTCCCCAAAAAAGTGTTAGAGGTTAATCTTAGGGTAAAATAAACTGCAGGGACTAATCTTCAGGTGAGCCGTACGTGTTCGTATCTGTGGTGTAATGGTCAAGCAAGCTCGCCTCGCAAGCAAGCGGATCTGGGTTCGATCCCCCAGCATGGTTAAACTATGGGCAAGCTTCTTTAAGCATTTGCCTCTGTCTACCCAGTAGTAATTGGGAACCTGATTGTTAATAGATTTACTAATCGTATTCCGGGGTAATGGTTCGCCAGTGCAGTTGGCGAACTGTCCGGTCTTCTCGCACTATTCCTTGACACACGCTCCTTAAACAAATTCACCCCTAGGTGACCCTTGGGCCGGCCATCCTCGTTACACGAGGGGCAACCATTTATTAAACACGAGAGCGTCTCACTGGCAGTATGTGGTGTGAGTGATACAACATAAACACTTAAAATGTCAACAATTAAAAGTCGTACACATCACAGACTATCGACTCGGGCAAAAAGTTGCCTCATTATCTAGTGTGTGGTGTGGTGGTAGTTGTGGTGTGGTGGTGGTTGTCGTGTAGTGGTGGTTGTGGTGTAGTGGTAGTATTTGTTGTGTGGTGGTTGTGGTGTGGTGGTGGTTATGGTGTGGTGGTGGTTGTGAGGTGGTTGTAGTGTAGTGGTAGTATTTATGTGGTGGTATTTGTTGTGTGGTGGTTGTGGTGTGACGGTGGTTATGGTGTGGTGGTGGTTGTGTGGTGGATGTAGTGTGGTGGTGGTTTGTGGTGTAGTGGTGGTTGTGGTGTAGTGGTAGTATTTATGTGGTGGTATTTGTTGTGTGGTGGTTGTGGTGTGGTGTGGTTATGGTGTGGTGGTGGTTGTCGTGTAGTGGTGGTTGTGGTGTAGTGGTAGTATTTATGTGGTGGTATTTGTTGTGTGGTGAGTTGTGGTGTGACGAGGTGTGGTGTATGGTGTGTGTGGTGGTTGTCGTCTGTGGTGGTTGTGGTGTAGTGGTGGTTGTGGTGTAGTGGTAGTATTTATGTGGTGGTATTTGTTGTGTAGTGGTTGTGGTGTGGTGGTGGTTGTGGTGTGGTGGTGGTTGTCGTGTAGTGGTGGTTGTGGTGTAGTGGTAGTATTTATGTGGTGGTATTTGTTGTGTGGTGGTTGTGGTATAGTAGTGGTTATGGTGATTGATTTTTATTTGTTTGCCGCTTACAGCTACTTTATTGTGCACCCCACACTCATCCTGTGAGCAGTAGCGCAAAAGGATTACAGAGTAGGTCAGGATATTATGGCACTGAAGTTACACAGTATTTCATTTACATTATTTGTTTAGTTCTATACATAAAGGGTAACTTATTCACAAATGCGTGAGAACAGGCGTGTAAAGGCAGTATGTAGTCGAAAAACCTCTGCCCAGTAGGGTAGATGGTGTCTCACTATGTGACACCACTGGTGGTAAACTCAACAGACGTAGAATCACAGTCAAGCAAGAACATGAAAGCCAGTTCATAGACTTCATCCATGACTGGTACAAGGACTACAAGCCTGACAATTACCAAAGTTTCCATGACGATCTGATAGATAGGACTTATGTATACTTCACCAACAATGCCTCCACCAAAAAAGGAGAAAACGTGGTCAGCATAATGGGAACAGGCAACAGCAGTGCTATAATGACCCTGAGCTGAAAAAACTCAGGGCTAGGGTCAGGAGGGTGGGTAAGGGTTACAGACAATTTAGAACACCTCAAATGTTACAATTGTATCAAGCTTCCCTTGCTGCTGTCAGGGAACGTGTAAACGAACTCAGACAAAATGCATGGGAGACATATGTCAACAGCCTGAACCAACACACATCCCTCAGCAAAGCCTGGAAAGACATAAACATAATCAGAGGTAAAAACAGAAGACACGTCTCCCATCCAAACCCTCTGCAAAAGTCGAATGAGCTAATAACAAAGTGGGCTCATGTGTCGAGCTATGACATGTTACCAGCTAGGACTCGGGGACTCCTTGATGCGAAGTCTGTAGAGAGAAGTAATCTTATTAGCTTTATGCTGGGCAAACAGCACGATGAGTGTGATGTTCCATATACTGAGTGGGAGCTTGACGCCGCCCTCGCCAGGGGTAGGTCTACTTCCCCTGGAGAGGACGGAGTCACCTACAACATCATTAGACTACTAAGGCGCGTGCCAGGCAATCCATTGTTGGTATTGTACAATATGAGTCATGCCGAGGGCCAACTACCCACATCATGGACCAGCAGTATTGTTGTACCAATACCGAAACCAGGACAGCCTGATGCCTTTCGTCCCATATCACTAACCAGCTGCCTGTGTAAAACCTTTGAGAGGATGGTTCTTGGCAGACTCTTATATAGAATCAGAGAACACATGTCTCCTAACATAAATGGCTTCACCCATGGTAAAGGTGTACATAATTGCATCACCACATTCCTAACTGTGCATGGTGATGAAAGGCACAGATACACCACATTTCTTGACCTAAAAGCTGCATTTGATATTGCCAATAGGCAACTGATATTGTACGAACTAGCCAAAATGGATATAGGAGGTAGGCTGTTACACTGGATAAGTGGTTACCTAACCAACAGAAGGGCTGCTGCACTGTTTCAGGGTTACAAAAGTGAAGTTAAAGATATGCAACTTGGTACCCCTCAAGGTGGAGTACTTAGCCCCACTTTGTTCAATGTTCTTATGAATGCATTATTAAATTTAATACCAGACAACCCCAGCAATATCTCAATCAGCTATGCTGATGATATTCTTATACATACTAAAACTCATCGTGAAATGCAAACCACCCTGAACCATGTATACGCAGCCTGTGAACACCTCGGTCTTATTATCTCCACTGACAAAACTAAGGTGTTCAACAAACAAGCTGGGAACCGCAAACGCGGCCCCGCCAAGTTCAAGATAGGTAACAACACTATTGACGATGTTTCTTCTTTTAAATATCTTGGTGTTTCCGTCCCTTGTACCCTACCTGCCATACAACAGCTAACCCGCCAATGTACTGACAGACTGAGACCTCTTAGAAGTGTAGCGGGGTACAGCCCGCACTATGGTGCTAATATTAGAATTGTTAAAACAATGTACCTAGGCTATATAAGATCTCTGATAGATTACCACGCACCAGCCCTGGTCATTCGTGACGGGAAAGGCGTTGACAAGCTCGAGAAAATGCAAAATAAAGCCCTCAGAATTATCCTAGGATGTCCCATGAGCACTAAAGTACTTAATATGAGGAAAGAACTAGGTATACCCAGTGTTAAAGATAGAATAATTGAAGTCAACCTCATGATAGCCCTGAGGCTTCTGCGTGGTGATCCTGATAACATTGTTTCCTTAAAATTGCTAGAATGTATGAACCATGGGACTACTGAGTCTAAATGGATCCAAACTACAGCTACACATATGAAGATATTTGGACTAGACCACCTGTACAAAGTTGAGACACAACAGCGCTTCCTGCCACCCTGGCGGACAGTTCCCTTCGATATCACAATACCGACGTATCCGCCTAAAAAATTAATTATACAAAGCATTTATCTCCAACACACTGCCAAATTGAGAGCTCTTGAACACATACACACTCTACAGACTGATGATAATATCACACAGACCATCTACACTGATGGATCTCTAAACACCGCCTGTGGGAGGGCTGGAAGTGCTATTGTTGTGACTCAACCTGACGGTAATATAATTGAGAAAGGAGTTAGAATTAACAACTGGGCATCCACTCTACAAACTGAATTAGTTGCCATACTCACAGCTATTAAATTCATTGAAACCACTGTTACTGACAGTCTCATCATCACTGACTCTCTATCCTCACTACTTGCCCTTGGTACCCTCGACTCAGGTTGTCACGATCTTGTCTCTGAAGCCAGACACAAATATGCGTGCCTTGTTGACTGGGGTGTCAGGGTCAAACTGTTGTGGATCCCCTCTCACATAGGCCTCATACTTAACCAAAGCCTTACCATAAGTAGAACTTGTAGAATTCAAAACTCGAACATAATGTTTCAAACTACTACTGCCGTTGGTCAAAATTTTCCGAATATTGTCCATTTTCCATTGCTGTCGGATATTTACCATTCCAGGTTTTATTTTTTTAATACCCAAAATACAATCATATTCTACAATTTCTTTGCCACACCCTTGCTTAGACAAATCATCAGCAACCTCATTCATATAAATACCACAATGGGATGGAAGCCACATAAAACTAACATCATATCTAAGTGATTTTATGTCCTGAATACACTTCTTACATTTTAAAACTAAATCATCATCAAGAGGCACTTTAGAATTTAGAGCAAATAGAGCGCTTTGACTGTCAACAAACCCCAAAACTGTCTTTTTCCTCACATTCTTAAGTCCCACATATATAGCCCCATAAAGTTCACCATTTGTGCTGGAACTTCTATCTCCAATTCTCTTGGATATTCTTTCTTCAACACTAATACCATATTCAAAAAATTCCTTAATAACAATGCCACATCCGGCCCGATTCCCATTAACTGAACCATCACAGTACATAGGAATAACATTTTCCTTATGGTACTTGTATATATATTTCATGTAGATCCACAATGAAAACGTGGATAAGATAAATCTTGATAAAATCACACGGGGAAAAGGGAAACAACGGAGCAGTTGCCTTTGAAGATGTCTTGAATAAAGATGTAAGCTAAGATGCTCTGTTGTTTCCCTTTTCCTCGTGTGATTTTATCAATGTAACATATGGGATTAATTGAAATAGAGACCGGGCCGACCCCCAAACTCCACTTTTTCAGACAATACCTACGTTGTAATAAAAATAACTAATTAATTTTATGATGGTATGCACACACAATTAATAATTAAGAGAAATATCAATAATATTAGGTTTTTTAACACTTACATTAGTAGAAAAGATGGCTGGGCACACGGGGATGGGGGTTGGTTCCGAGGCAGAGGGCAGATTATATCTACACGAAAAAACTTTCCCTTCAGATTCCTGGTAAATCTTTATTCCTTGTACCGCACGTTAGGAAATTCTTCACTGTTTGTGAACTCCTGCCAATATAACAACTGTATGTATATTATGTATGCTGGATTATGTATTATGTATGTATATTATGTATGTGCTCCATTTATATTTATTCAGCCTAGCTAGCAGCGTGTGGCAATGTTATTACCATATCCCACATGCTTAATTAATGTGCCTGGCGACGTATGGAAGCTGCTAATGTATCACTTGCCATACGTCGTCTATAGCAGTTGACCAGGAGCCTAGCTGAGGAGTGCTACCCCCCCCTCTGTGTACATACTCTTATCCAGTAAACCGAACCTACAAAACTATACAGGTGTTTGTGTTCTCTCCTGTATATAGAACTTATTACCCAGAACACCTAACAACAACCTTCCTCGCGATCCTGGGAACACCCAGCGCTCCCAACACATCCTCCAGGGTAATCACCTCCTCCACCTCATGGCCTGGAGACGCCTTTAAAGAGGTACTTCCTAATAAATCTTGGTGAGCTCCAGCTCCTGCTGCAGAAGATGTCTGAGGCAGGAACTGAGGAGGCCGCTCTCACCACCACACGAGGGGCTGGTGGCGCTGCAGGGCGTCACTCATACTGTTCAAGGCAACACAAGATTAAGATGAGAGTAACTACCTACAACAGATAAAGAAAAACGCGATATGGTAGATGATATTTAGGCCCATAGACATAATTTAATTTTTGCACACACACACACACACACACACACACAGGTTCTAAAAAACAACATGGTGCCAACTCTGAACCCCTGATACGACCCATTGAGTAAACTGAGAAACAAAAGGCGAGTCATGTGTTGCTCTGTATACTGAAACATTAAATAATTGCTATAATTAGAACGTTTTATAAGACATTAACAATATTCTTATCAGTATGTAATGAGCTCTTTGGTTTCACACGAGCTGATGCTTAAGGGATAGTTTTAGTGTCTGTAAATCTGTTCCACTCAATTTAGTCGGTAATTGACTGACTGACTTAAATGGTCCTAGAGTTCATTGACGAAGTATTGAAATAATTTTGTTATGAGTAATCCTGTTATATATAATTTGTTTTCCTAGTTATAAGAATGTCTCGGGAAATGGCGTCAGTCTTCCCACACTGTCAAAGTATAACAATGAGAGAATGAAGATAATGCTATAAACGTTATTAGGTGTATTGAAGTGAATGTGAACAGTATGTGGGTATATCTGTGTATGATCGTATAATATGTGTACGTGTGTGTGTGTGTGTGTGTGTGTGTGTGTGTGTACATGTGGTGGCGACAGTGACTCTGCGAGTGACGGCGATAGAGATGTGCCTGTGTGTATTTGTGACGCCAGAGACGGAAATATATACGCGATAGTGGCAGTATTTATGTGTATATCTACTTAGGTATAGGTAGACAGGTAGGCAGGTAGACAGGTAGACAGGTAGATACCAAGTAAGACAGACGCAGTACATCAATAGACTGCAACCGGATGTAGAGGATGGGGTGGGAGTGTGTTCAGAATACCAGGAATCTGAAGGGAAAGTTTTTTCGTGTAGATATAATCTGCCCTCTGCCTCGGAACCAACCCCCATCCCCGTGTGCCCAGCCATCTTTTCTACTAATGTAAGTGTTAAAAAACCTAATATTATTGATATTTCTCTTAATTATTAATTGTGTGTGCATACCATCATAAAATTAATTAGTTATTTTTATTACAACGTAGGTATTGTCTGAAAAAGTGGAGTTTGGGGGTCGGCCCGGTCTCTATTTCAATTAATCCCATATGTTACATTGATAAAATCACACGAGGAAAAGGGAAACAACAGAGCATCTTAGCTTACATCTTTATTCAAGACATCTTCAAAGGCAACTGCTCCGTTGTTTCCCTTTTCCCCGTGTGATTTTATCAAGATTTATCTTATCCACGTTTTCATTGTGGATCTACATGAAATATATATACAAGTACCATAAGGAAAATGTTATTCCTATGTACTGTGATGGTTCAGTTAATGGGAATCGGGCCGGATGTGGCATTGTTATTAAGGAATTTTTTGAATATGGTATTAGTGTTGAAGAAAGAATATCCAAGAGAATTGGAGATAGAAGTTCCAGCACAAATGGTGAACTTTATGGGGCTATATATGTGGGACTTAAGAATGTGAGGAAAAAGACAGTTTTGGGGTTTGTTGACAGTCAAAGCGCTCTATTTGCTCTAAATTCTAAAGTGCCTCTTGATGATGATTTAGTTTTAAAATGTAAGAAGTGTATTCAGGACATAAAATCACTTAGATATGATGTTAGTTTTATGTGGCTTCCATCCCATTGTGGTATTTATATGAATGAGGTTGCTGATGATTTGTCTAAGCAAGGGTGTGGCAAAGAAATTGTAGAATATGATTGTATTTTGGGTATTAAAAAAATAAAACCTGGAATGGTAAATATCCGACAGCAATGGAAAATGGACAATATTCGGAAAATTTTGACCAACGGCAGTAGTAGTTTGAAACATTATGTTCGAGTTTTGAATTCTACAAGTTCTACTTATGGTAAGGCTTTGGTTAAGTATGATACATTTGTGATGAGACTACGCTTTGGATACAAATATTATTGGCAATACATTGAAGGAATTGATGGCATTCCTTGTAAACTGTGTGGCTATTTTAAGTCTCATACATTATATCATTACATTATGGAGGGTAACTGTTTATCAGAACTTAGGGGTGATGGTAATATTACATAGATGGTTTGTTATTGAATAAAAAAAATATGGTTAAGAATATTATGACAAAATTCTGTAAGTTTAACATAAGATTGTAGATTTTATGCATACCAATTTGTTGTTTACATATCTCATTTATGATTAGTAGAAGAGCTCTTGTTAAGACTAGTATTGGGCGGGCTAGTTAGCATGCTAACCAGCTCCTTTTGGTGTAATTTTCAATAAATGTTTTGAATTTGAATTTGACTAATGTAGTGAAGATGTACTAGTGTAGTGAAGATGTACTAGTGTAGTGAAGATGTACTAGTGTAGTGAAGATGTACTAGTGTAGTGAGGATGTACTAGTGTAGTGAAGATGTACTAGTGTAGTGAGGATGTACTAGTGTAGTGAAGATGTACTAATGTAGTGAACATGTACTAGTGTAGTGAAGATGTACTAATGTAGTGAACATGTACTAGTGTCATAGTGAACATGAACTAGTGTTGTAGTGAACACGTTGTATTAGTGTTATAGTGAACATGTTGTACTAGTGCTGTAGTTCTCTTCTCATAATAAGTACTTTAATGCTCATGGGACATCCTAGGATAATTCTGATAATTCTGAGGGCTTCATTTTGCCTTTTCTCGAGCTTGTCAATGCCTTTCCCGTCACGAAGGACCAGGCTGGTGCGTGGTAATCTATCAGAGATCTTATATAGCCTAGGTACAGTGTTTTAACAATTCTAATATTAGCACCATAATGTGGGCTGTACCCCGCTACACTTGTAAGAGGTCTCAGTCTGTCAGTACATTGGTGGGTTAGTTGTTGTATGGCAGGTAGGGTACAAGGGACGGAAACACCAAGATATTTAAAAGAAGAAACATAGTCAATAATGTTGTTACCTATCTTGAACTTGGCGGGGGAATGTTTGTGGTTACCAGCTTGTTTATTGAACACCTTAGTTTTGTCAGTGGAGATAATGGAACTACTGCTGGTGGTGTTGTGATGGTAGTGGTGGTAATCCCTGGTTCTCTGTGGTTGGTCTACCTAGACATTGCTACTTCAGTTGCCATTTCTATGTATTTAATATATAAAGTAAGAATAATTGTGTAATAGTCTGGTGTTTTTACAAATACAGCTACTCCTCGACATACGACCACCCGGACATACGATCGCCGCAGTCGCACAAATTTGTCAAATTACGTCTTTTCTAGTACTGAAACGATTTGGTCCCGTACGACAGTGTGGGCTGGGCTACCTCGTGGTGTACAGCATCCACGCCGTAGTGCCTCAGTTGGTGTTTGGCCGTCGTTGGTAGTGATCGCGCTGTGTACTGACAATATTTTTGTTTATACAGTGAACCCTCGCTTTACGCGGGTTCACTTTACGCATTTCTAGATTTACGCGGTACCCTGCCAGAACCAGAATTCCCACTTTACGCGGTGCATCTACTCATATACGCGGGTGAAGTATAATTTTTTTATTTAGCTCATAAAATTCATACAAATTATCAGGCCAGAATATAATTTACATTGCTGGAATTCTTACAATTTGATGATCATTTTGAATATACAGTAAGCATCATAGATTTTGCATTAGACATACAAATTTTAGATCTAATGCAAGTATTCTGTTTACTCAGAGCAAATATGTTATCTTTTGTGCAAAATATATGAAGTGTATATTCAAAATATTCCTGGTCTTGCAAGGAATCCAGCAATGTCAATTATATTATCCTAACTTTAGTCTGAGGTATTATTTATTACTAAAAATGTAAATATACTCTTATAACCCAATCATTTCTCTGGTAGAGAGGGAAGGTGGGGGTGAGGGGTAGGGAGGGACCCAGGGAGCAGGTGGGAAGAGGGGGGAGGTGGGGTATTTTGATTGACAGATAGTATTTCGGTAAGTATATTTCGTTTATTTATTGTAGATATTTGTTTTAGTTCATAAAATTCATACAAATTACCAGGCCAGAATATAATTTACATTGCTGGAATTCTTACAATTTGATGATCATTTTGAATATAAACATCATAGATTTTGCATTAGACATGCAAATTTTAGATCTACTTTAAGTATTTTGTTTACTCTGAGTAAAATGTTATCTTTTGTGCAAAATATATGACATTTATATTCAAAATATTCCTGGTCTTACAAGGAATCCAGCAATGTCAATTATATTATCCTAACTTTAGTCTGAGGCATTATTTATTACTAAAAAGGTAAATATTCTGGTTTCTCCCACACATTTCTCTGGTAGGGAGGGTTGGTGGGGGTGGGAGGGACCGACCGACCATCTGGCGAGGTTGGAAGAGGGAGGGAGGCAAGGTGGGGTACTTTGATTGACAGATAGTGTCGTGAAGCTTATTTTTTTTTTATTAACTGAAGATATTTGTTTTAGCTCATAAAATTCATACAAATTACCCAGCCAGAATATAATTTACATTGCTGGAATTCTTACAATTTGATGATCATTTTGAATATAAACATCATAGATTTTGCATTAGACATGCAAATTTTAGATCTACTTTAAGTATTTTGTTTACTCTGAGTAAATATGTTATCTTTTGTGCAAAATATATGACATTTATATTCAAAATATTCCTGGTCTTACAAGGAATCCAGCAATGTCAATTATATTATCCTAACTTTAGTTTGAGGTATTATTTATTACTATACCTTAAAATCTAGTGGTTTTCCCCCAAACATTTTTCAGAGAGGGAAGAGCCAGGAGTGTGAGAAGAGGGGGAGGGAGTTGAGTCCATTATTTGAATGGACATTAACTTGGCGACTGTATTTCTCTATTTCTCTTAAGTATTAATTGTGTGCATGTACCATCATAAAATTAAGATGTTATTTTTACTAGAACATAGGTATTGTGTCGGAAAAAGTGGAGTTTGGGGGTCAGCCGGTCTCTATTTCATTTAATCCCATATGTTATGTTGTTCACTTAACGCGTTTCTCGCTTTACGCGGGCCTCTGTGGGTTCAATTGACCGCGTAAAGTGAGGGTTCACTGTAATTCCCTTTAAAATGACTGGCAAGTGTAAAGTGAGAGTTCTGGTGGTGCTAAGAAGAAGAGGAAACTGTCAATTACTTTTGAGATGAAAATGAAAATAATAATACAATATGAAAATGGAAAAACGGTATCAACCATTTCACGCGACCTTGGCTTCTCTCACTCAACCATATCAACATTTTGAAGGACAAAGAACGAATTTGTGAAGTAGTGAAAGGATCAGCACCTATAAAGGGAACTTTAATAACTAATAAAAGACAAGGTCGTCTTGGAGAGGCAGCAAGTGCTGATGTGGGTGCTGCCGAAGCTGTTAAGGAGGAGCTAGATCGTGTCATCGGGGAGGGAAATTATTTGCCTGAGCAAATATTTAATGTGGATGAAACTGGATTATTCTGGAAGCGCATGCCAGAACGGACATACATCCACAAAGAGGCGAAATCCATGCCAGGATTCAAGGCATTCAAGGACCGAATTACACTTCTGTTGGGGGGGAATGTAGCTGGTTTCAAGGTAAAACCCTTCATGATCTATCATTCAGAGAACCCCAGAGCTTTTAAACATGTCAGCAAGCACACACTGCCAGTGTTTTATCGCAGGAATAAGAAAACCTGGATGACCCTAGTACTGTTTGAGGATTGGTTCCTGAGTTGTTTCATTCCACAAGCCAAGGAGTATTGTCTGCAACAAGGGGTTGCGTTCAAGATTTTATAAATTTTAGATAATGCTCCGGGACACCCACCACACCTGGACGACCTGCACCCTGATGTTAAGGTAGTCTACCTTCCACCTAACACTTCTGTCAACCAACCCATGGATCAAAGTGCTATTGCTGCTTTTAAAGCGTATTATTTACGTACGACCTTCCCTCAGGCTGTTGCTGCTACTGAAGGTGAGAAACCGCTCAGAGAGTTTTGGAAGGACTACAACATTTTGAAATGTATAAAGAACAGCATGGGATGAGGTTACAGGTCAGTGCATGAATGGAATATGGAAGAAGTCCTGAAAAGATATGTGAACAGTTTCAAAGGATTTAATGAAGATGAAGTAATTTCTGAGATTAGTAACAAGATGGTGGAGTTGGGTAAACAGCTTAAGTTAGAAATTGATAATTTTTTTTTATTATTATTTATTGGGCACTCCCCTACAGCCTTGTGCAAGGTGAAGCGCAGAAGCGTTTATAGTGCCCAACAGGGAAGCATGCTAAGTTCATGCTTGCCCTTATGTCTCATGAGTTAAGGGCGTAGATTCCTGAAGAGTCGAGGGCATAGACGCCTGGAGAGTCAATGATTTTATGTCATCAAGTTATTGGAAGCTCCAACAACTTGTCCCTGAATACGAATTCGCAACTTTCGATTTACAGCAGGTACCTACTGTGCTGCTAGGTGAACAGGGACTAATGGGGGCTAGGAACTATGTCCAAACAACTTCCACCGGCCCGGGAATCGAACCCGTGACATCTCGCTTGCGAAGGCAAGAGCAGTACCACTCTACCACCAGCACCCCCGAAATTGATAATGAAGATGTTGAGCAGTTGGTTGAAAGTGTAGCAGAAGAGCTAAGTAACGAGGATCTTATTGAACTGGAGGCACAGAAAATTGCAGAGGAAGAAGAGAGTCAAATGTAGAAGAAGAATCTGCACTCCCAAAAAAGGTTTCAGTGAAACAAATGACAGAGGCATTTGTTACTATTAATAAGGGGATGAAAATTTTTGAAGAAATGGATCAAAATGTTTAGCGTTTTGCCAAAGTTGACAGATTGACCCAAGATGCATTTGCTTGATACAGGGAGATTTACAAGGAAAAGAAAAGGCAAACTGTGCAGTCTAAATTGGACAAATATTTTAAGAAGTCCCCCACTGCTGCCTCTTCACTCCCTCAAGATGATCCAATACCTTCAACCAACAAGTACATTAACCTATCTGAAGAAAGCAGCATTGATGACCCACCCAGCCCTGTCTCCTGCTCTGCTTCAGCCAATTAATGTAGTCTCCATGTTTAATTAACAAATTATTGAGGCCCCGTGTGCATTCAGCTGACTACATTAAAGGTGAGTGCACAGTAACACTTTATTCATTATTGATTACTTTTACTGAACTGTATTTCATTTTAGATTTTCTATGTATGATAATTATTTAATGTCTTTGCCTCCAGGTGTAGTGTTACTCCCTACCAAACGTTCCTAACTCATGTGGCACCTTAGCACTCTCACGTGGCACTGTGGCACTCTCGGGAACTGAGTGATAAGGTTGTTTCCTATTGGTTGTTTTAGTCAATATTTGTTTATTAATGATAACAAGAGCTGTCATCAAGGTTTATACTGAGGTGGTGTGGAGGGAGAAGGAGGAGGAGGAGGAGGTGGTGGAGGAGAGGGAGGAGGTGGTGGGGAGGGAGAAGGAGGGGGAGGTAGAGGAGGGGGAGAAGGAAGGAGAGGGAGAGAAGGTGGCAGGGAGGGAGGGAAGTGTAATCCTCCTAACCCAACCTAAGTCTGGTGGACCGAGAAAGACTACCCCAGCGGACGATGAAAGACTCATGGTGACACAGCCTCCCATGACAGTCACCATTAAAAACAGCTTCAAGTTGACGTTTCTGCAGGAACTGTGAGAAGGAGGTTACATGAGGCCGGGATACACCACAGGACTCAGGCAATTAAGGAAAGGTTAGATCGCCATCGTACTACTAGCCTCCAGTTTACCGGCAATACGAGGGTGAAGACAGACTTTTGGGGTCAGGTGATCTTAGATGAGATGACCTTAGCATCCACCACCCAGGGTCCTCTCCACTGTGGCGGCCAAACACCAGGTTATCAACGTCACAACATCAACAAGGTGGCAAGAAGCGAATCATGTGACAGTCAATGTTTGGGGCTTGTTAAACACAGACAGCATCATGGGTGAACTAACTCAGATTAAAGGAAGATTTAGCTCTGAAAAGTATTTGGATATTTTGGAATGTGGTGATCTCAGTCACTGTCTATGCTTTACTATATCCAGAGTTAATAATATTCAAGGAGGTGTGAATAATGATATCCTATTCCTCTTAATTATGGTCTATAAGGATATAATATGTATTTGTATTTATAAATTCCTGATTATAACTACAGTATTGCCCCGCTTTACACGGTTTCACTTTCCGCGATTTCTCATTTACGCGGTACCTCGCCAGAACCGGACTTTCACTTTCCGCAGTGCATCTACTCATATACGTGGTGAAGTATATTTTTTTTTTTATTTAGCTCATAAAATTCATACAAATTACCCAGCCAGAATATAATTTACATTGTTGGAATTCTTACAATATGATGATCATTTTGAATATAAACATCAATGGATTTTTGCATTAGACCTGCAAGGAATCCAGAAATGTCAATTATATTATCCTAACTTTAGTCTGAGGTATTATTTATTACCAAACGTTAAAATCTAGTGTTTTCACCCAAACATTTCTCAGAGAGGTAGGAGCTAGTGAGCTGGGAAGAGGGAGGGGGAGGGTAGATTTGAGTCCATTATTTGAATGGACATTAACCTGACGACTGTATTTCTCTTAAATATTAATTGTATGTGCATACCATCATAAAATTAAGATGTTATTTTTAATACAACATAGGTATTGTGTCGGAAAAAGTGGAGTTTGGGGGTCGGGCCAATCTCTATTGGAATTAATCCCATATGTTCTGTTGTTCACTTTACGCGGTACCCCGTGGGTTCAATTAACCGCGTAAATCGGGGTACTACTGTATGTAAAGTACTTGAGAGTATTATCAGAGATGCTGCGATGGAACATCTAATACGAAACAACCTTGTAAAGGATTGCCAACACGGTTTTATGCCGGGGCGCTCCTGCTTAACACAATTGTTCGAGGTATTGGATATTTGGACACCATGTTCTGGAACAGGCTGGTAATATAGACAATATTTACATAGATTTTGCCAAGGCTTTCGACAGTGTACCCCACGAAAGGCTAACAATCAAACTGGAAGGGTACGGAATTCGGGGAAATGTCCTAGCATGGATAGAAGATTTTCTACATGACCCCAAGCAGTGTATTGGGCCTGTTGTTGTTTGTTTCATAAATGACATGCCTGACGTTGTACACTCCTCCATAAGCAATTAAAATTCTCCAATAAGTATGAGTGTACAAAACACAGTATCACAGACCTGACATTGCAGCACAAAATAAGTTGAAAGAGTCTATTTGTTTTCACAAGAAAAGAAAAGAAAAAATCATAAATGTTTGATATGAAAAAATATTTAATTTTCTCCATTTAGTGCAAAAAAATAGTTAACAGAGAGGGAAGGTGAGAGACAAGGTGAGAGAGAGAGAGAAGGTTAGAGAGGTGAGAGAGAGGTTAGAGAGAAGGTGAGAGAGAAGCATTCTCTAAGTTACATAAATTGGCTTTTAAATTCCTTTTTTATTGTTTAATTTTATCTTTTATTTAGATTTTATTTGCATTAAGAAATTAAAAATACTCTATTTTATGATATTTTAAACCTTTTATATTTTTGGATCACTTAAAGAGTTTCCACCAAGACGTGTGGAATGCTATCATTATTCTTCACTACACCACAGTCATCATTGTACTCTAATTGGAATTTGTTTTTTTCAAGTAAAACAATTTAAAAAATAATATTCGTGTGAATATAATCAAATAAATCAGTACTTGTTCCATAAAATGTAATAAAGAACAAAGAAAACAATTAAACAACCAAAAAAATTTTTATTAATGTTTTACAATTTATTATATTTGGGTTGACGCGACTGATCAGCAATTGTATCAGTAATGGTCGTGGAACCGCGGTGCCTGACGACTGCGGCATCGTAGCTCTGAGAAGTTGTGACAGAGGCCTTGGAATCGCGGCTCTTCGCAGAACCGCCGCTCTTCATAGAACCGCTCGTCACGGCGCTTGTGGAACCGTTGCTCCTCGTGGCGCCTGTGGAACTGTTGCTCCTCGTGGCGCCTGTGGAACTGTTGCTCCTCGTGGCGCCTGTGGAACTGTTGCTCCTCGTGGCGCCTGTGGTCCTCGTGCCTGTGGTCCTCGTGACGCCTGTAAGGTTCCCGGCAGGGTGTAGCTGGTGGTAGCATGTGGGTTATGGTCTGTGGTTTGGAGGACACCATCTCCAAATTAACAGAGGTGATGAACTGATCAGGGACCCAAATCACAGCCTTAGGTGGGTACTCCTCAGCGTCCATGGTGGGGTCGTATTCAAGGATCACCCTGGGGTTAAGCCACTCCAGGTGATTATTGGGTATGAACACCAATAAGGCATCTTGACCCTTACCTTCAACAATTGCAAAGCGCATGATGGTGATGGTTGGTTTCTTTGTAATGTCTGGTGAGGTCAATATCAAAATTCCGGACTTGGTTCAGTTTTAAACTAATATGGTTGGAATTTTACAATATTTGAATTAATATTGAGGACATGAAGTACTAGTGTAGTGAAGATGTACTAGTGTAGTGAAGATGTACTAGTGTAGTGAAGATGTACTAGTGTAGTGAAGATGTACTAGTGTTGTAGTGAAGATGTACTAGTGTCGTGAAGATGTACTAATGTTGTAGTGAACATGAAATAGTGTAGTGAAGATGTACTAGTGTTGTAGTGAACATGTACTAGTGTAGTGAAGATGTACTAATGTTGTAGTGAACATGAAATAGTGTAGTGAAGATGTACTATTGTTGTAGTGAACATGTACTAGTGTAGTGAAGATGTACTAGTGTAGTGAACATGTACTAGTGTAGTGAACATGTACTAGTGTAGTGAACATGTACTAGTGTAGTGAAGATGTACTAATGTTGTAGTGAACATGAAATAGTGTAGTGAAGATGTACTATTGTTGTAGTGAAGATGTACTAGTGTAGTGAAGATGTACTAGTGTAGTGAAGATGTACTAGTGTAGTGAAGATGTACTAGTGTAGAGAAGATGTACTAGTGTAGTGAAGCTGTACTAGTGTAGTGAGGTCGCTCTCCTACACCTCCCTGGTTGGACACGAACTGTTATGGCTGACGGAAGAGCTTCAGCGAGCAGGTCGCTTATTAAATGACTGAATTGGGTGGTGGATACAGCAGACACAGCAATGTAGCCCAGGGTACTGCAGGAGGACTGTTGTCGGATTTGGAGCTGTCCAGCAGCAGTGAATGTGAAGAACAAGAGCCGTTTAAAGTTGTTAATACGAAAAGAAGAATAAAAGGAGGAATAGAGAAGGTACAAGTAGTGAAGATAATATTTCCCTCTTGGTGGATAAGAGAAAGAAAATTGATGGTGTGAGTCATTCTTCAACCATGATCAGTACAACGAGTTTAAACCCCATTGATGCTGTAGACGGCAGCAACTCATCAAGGAGGCCACGTCTTTACTTCCCCAAGAATAATGGCCTGGATTTTCATGATGAGGTAAAGTGGTCAGTTAGACTCGCTAAGTGCCATCAAGTGCTCTTTAAAGAAGGTAAACATATTCCTTATATTACTATGAAGGATGAGGCAGCAGTTAGATATTTAACTACAGAAGGATTTGAGAATGTAGTGATGGAAAAGCCTGTGGAGTCCATTGGGAAATGTATGAAGATCATTCTTTTTGATTATCCTGTTTACCTCGACCCCGTGGATGTGTTGGCTGACGATAGATTTTTTGGGGCCAAGAGACGTGTAATTAAAATTGATGGAGAACTAGTACCTATGCCACAGCTAATTGCGCTAATCAAAGGTCCAGCGCCAGAGAAGGTCTTTGTGAGATGTGTGGGATATAAACGGGTTGCTGTCTACAGCGAATCTCCAGTAATATGTTATAAGTGTTACAAGTGGGGGCATATGGCGTGGAAATGCCATAATGATTTTCGGTGTAGATTCTGTGGAAAAATGCTTGAATCTAAGGTATGTGGAGATAAAATTAAGGCAAAGAAGAAAATTACACCAAAATGCTGTAATTGCGGGGGGGGGGTTCACAATGCCAGCTCGTGGGTGTGTCCTAAAAAACCGAAAGTTCAGCAATTGCAATCACGAGCTCAGTCCACTAATGAAGAGGATAAAGGTGATGCTGTAAGGAGCGATGTTGCAGGGACACCAAGTGCTGTAAATGTGTGGGAAAAGCGTATGGAAACACGAAATGCAGCAGCACAGAAGGACATAGGTAACGGGGACAATAACCTTACAGCCACTAACATTCTAGTAGAACTCTGTAAGGAGATTGGTGAGCTCAAACAAGCAGTATTGGATATCAAGAAATGCTTGGTGAATCTTGTGCCATATAGTGATGTTGCTCTTGTTAATAAAGATAGTTCAAAAGAAAATGAAACATTAGTAGAGATGGAATCAAATATTGTGGATAGCAATCTAGAGCAAAATAGTAATCATAGTGAGTTAGGAAATAGAGTTGGTTCGGTTTCTAAAGAGAATGTTGTAAACAAGGAAATGCTTGGTGACCTGACGAACATTCTTGACTCTGTTTTGGAATAAATGGAAAATACAAGGAACGACGTCAAAAAGAATGTTCTTATTTCGGTGAAGAATATGAGGGGGGGAAATTTATTCTAATGTATCATAATGTCAGCTTAATTTCCTGGAATGTTAATAGTTTGAAAAAAAGGCTAACGGATCTTCATGCATATGCTCATTCTAGTAGTATTGATGTCATAGCTTTGCAAGAGGTTGAGACAAATGGAATATCATTGCAACTAAGAGGTTATCAAAGTTTTGAATTACCAGCTGATCTGACTAAATTGTAGAGGTGTGACGACTTATATCAAAGATGACATTCCAGCATCACTTCATTCCGCTCAAAAAATAAACGGTACCGAGTATTTGTGTGTTAGTATTACGCTTCAAGATGCTACACTGTTCACTATTAATGCTTATGTGCATGCGGATTCATTGATGATCTGCCGGACATTATTTTTGCTGATGATTGTTTACTAATTGGTGATTTGAACGCTAGGCACAACAATCTTGGCAGTAGAGGTTCTCAAAATCACAATGGAATGGTTCTGAATAATATCTTAGATTCTATAGAAGATGCTAGGGTCCTTGGAGCTGGTGAGCCGACACATGTTAAAGGGGGTAGACTTGATTATGCAATACTTTTTAATATGTTAGATGTTCATGCAAATTTGGATATTGTGGATACGCTTTTGAGTGATCACTTTGCAATTAAAGTGAAGCTTTATTTGAACACAAATTTTTATGTTAACAATAGGAAAAGGTATACAATAACAGTAGGCCAACATAGTGAATTTGTAGCAAAAGTCGGCGAGTGGTATAAAGAGTACAAAAAGCTTGGAATTAAAGATGAAAACATATTTTATAATGATTTGTTAGGAGTGATTGATTCCATTTTGAATAAGCCAAGGAAACAGTATGGAAATACCACAAACCCTAAACCTAGGTATTATAATGATAAGATTGTAAAGGGGTGGAATAAGTTACTGAGGAAATGTCATAGTAAGTAGAGTAAAGATCCCAGCAATGAGAAAAAACCGGGAAACTCTGATTGAAGTGGCA
>NW_024720147.1:5000-11469 GCF_018991925.1 Homarus americanus
AGGCGCGGGCGATTAAAACCCTAAGGCGGAAGCTCGGTTCGGGTTATCTCGTGTCAGAGACAAATAGCAGGCAATCGAACTCGCGAGCAACCCATGGATGATATTTCCTCGACCGAGAGGAGTGGCGGTTTACGCTCATATGGCTGCCGCCGCTAATATGCGCTCAACTGTCGTATGTATTTGGTATTCTTGCGATTACATACCGACATCGCAGTTTGTTTTCGTGTCTTCATCGACCCACGGTACGGAAAGTGATCCCCCTTGCTTAAGAGTTGTGTATTTGCCATTTGGTCTTTTACATTTCAACCATCACAGGTCGAGTCTCAATGAAAGGGTTTTGACAGACATAGCTCAAGTTTGTGGTTTGGGTTTGGCCGGACGGTTTGTTATTGTTGTTTTTGACACTTGAATTTCACTCTTTTTGGGTCAAGAGGCTTATTCGCCGGTAGTAAGGAACGGACGGGCAGCCGTCCAAAGCCCCGTCCGTCCTCCTCCTCCGGTCTTCGCGCTCTCGCCCGAGTGTGGTCCACCTACAGCGTGGTGGTACCTATTTTTGGTGCGGGGGCCGGGATTGTCCTCTTTCGCTGCTGGAGTTGCCAGAGCAGAGCCTGAGACCGCCCAAATCAGGAGAGTAGTAGTAGTAGTTTTAAGAGCGCCCCGTTCTCTTTCTCTCTGTTAATGATCCTTCCGCAGGTTCACCTACGGAAACCTTGTTACGACTTTTACTTCCTCTAAATGATCAAGTTTGGACATCTTTCCGTCAGCTCGAGGCGACGACCCCAGAAAACCCTCGCGGGCAACGGGGCCGACAATCCAAGAGCGCCAGTCCGAAGGCCTCACTAAATCATTCAATCGGTAGTAGCGACGGGCGGTGTGTACAAAGGGCAGGGACGTAGTCAGCGCAAGCTGATGACTTGCACTACTGGGAATTCTCGCTCACGGGAAACAATTGCAAGCCCCAATCCCTATCAAGAAAGGCTTTGAACGGTTACCCGCTCCTTCCTAAAACTCGTTGATCCTTCAGTGTACATGCGGCGCTCCAGAACATCTAAGGGCATCACAGACCTGTTATTGTTTCAATCTCGGCGGCTAGAATTGCCGCTTATCCTCTAAGAAGAAGTTGCGAATCGACACCATTTTCTGGAGATCCGCTGACTACTTAGGTAGGCCAGAGTCTCGTTCATCGGAATTAACCAGACAAATCGCTCCACCAACTAAGAACGGCTATGCACCACCACCCACCGAATCGAGAAAGAGCTCTCAATCTGTCAATCCTTCCGGTGTCTGGGCCTGGTGAGGTTTCCCGTGTTGAGTCAAATTAAGCCGCAGGCTCCACTCCTGGTGGTGCCCTTCCGTCAATTCCTTTAAGTTTCAGCTTTGCAACCATACTTCCCCCGGAACCCAAAGACTTTGGTTTCCCGGAAGCTGCCCGCCGGGTCATGGGAATAACGCCGGCGGATCGCTAGTTGGCATCGCTTATGGTTAGAACTAGGGCGGTATCTGATCGCCTTCGAACCTCTAACTTGTTCTTGATTAATGAAAACATCCTGGCAAATGCTTTCGCAGTATTCGCCTTGCGACGGGTCCACAATTCCCCACCTCTAGCGCCGCAATACGTAATGCCCCGCCTGTTCGCTGACATTGTCAATTTCTGTCTGAAAACCAACAAAATAGAACCGAGGTCCTATTCCATTATTCCATGCATCACCATTTGCCATTCAAATAGCCTGCTCTGAGCACTTAATTTTTTCAAAGTAAATCCTCCGCCACTGGACACTCGGCTGTGGAGCATTCTGCAGCGAGTCGGGCGGGCGTTGTTCGGAGCGCAGGACAGTAAACACCGGGCGTGCAATCGCCAGTCCGAACTGAGATCCAACTACGAGCTTTTAACCGCAAATAACTTTTAATATACGCTGCTGGAGCTGGAATTACCGCGGCTGCTGGCAACTAGACTTGCCTCCAATGGATACTGCCAGCGATTTAAAGTACTCATCTTATCATGGCCTCGGATGAGACTCACATCGTTATTTTTCGTCACTACCTCCCCGTGCCGGGAGTGGGTAATTTGCGTGCCTGCTGCCTTCCTTAGATGTGGTAGCCGTTTCTCAGGCTCCCTCTCCGAATCGAACCCTGATTCCCCGTTACCCGTTATAGCCATTGTAGGCGCATAACCTACAATCGAAAGCTGATAAGGCAGACACTTGAAAGAAGCGGCGCCGGTGCGGAGACCGTGCGCTCAGCCCGAAGTTATTCAGATTCACCACAGGTGGGTTACGGACCGGGGCCCGACCAGTTTTGAACTAATAAAAGCGCTCTTCCCTTGCGGTCAGAGACCAATTGCATGTATTAGCTCTAGAATTGCCACAGTTATCCAAGTAAGTGGGTTTACAGATCCAATGAAACATAGCTGATTTAATGAGCCATTCGCGGTTTCGCCTTAAATCGGCTTGTACTTACACATGCATGGCTTAATCTTTGAGACAAGCATATGACTACTGGCAGGATCAACCAGGTAGCTGCTGCTGTTGGCGGCGCCTATCACGGCGGCCAAAATAGTGAGATTGAGAGAGAGGCAGAAGACATTGGGCGAGGGACCGCACGTTGGCCTTAGAGAAATAGCAAACCAGATGATCAGATCTAACTGCACCTTCTCTTGCTATCCTCGGCGCCGGCAGCGCCACCGTGTGTGCCAATCTCCTCCCTTATCCGCTCCTCTTTGCCCCAGCTCCAGCGAGGCAGCCGACATTGGGCGAGGGACCGCACGTTGGCGAATCTCCTCCCTTATCCGCTCCTCTTCTCTTTGCCCCAGCGAGGCAGAAGACATTGGGCGAGGGACCGCACGTTGGCCTTAGAGAAATAGCAAACCAGATGATCAGATCAAACTGCACCTTCTCTCGCTATCCTCGGCGCCGGCAGCGCCACCGTGTGTGCCAATCTCCTCCCTTATCCTCTCCTCTTCTCTTTGCCCCAGCGAGGCAGCCGACATTGGGCGAGGGACCGCACGTTGGCCTTAGAGAAATAGCAAACCAGATGATCAGATCAAACTGCACCTTCTCTTGCTATCCTCGGCGCCGGCAGCGCCACCGTGTGTGCCAATCTCCTCCCTTATCCGCTCCTCTCCTCTTTACCCAGCTCCAGCGAGGCAGCCGACATTGGGCGAGGGACCGCACGTTGGCCAATCTCCTCCCTTATCCGCTCCTCTTCTCTTCTCTTCTCTTTGCCCCAGCGAGGCATAAGACATTGGGCGAGGGACCGCACATTGGCCCATCTCCTCCTCTCTCTCTTTCTCTTACTGTTTGTGGGGACGTGGGCTCATGAGCGCCATCGTCGCCCAATATTGGTTAGGTTGTGTATTTCACGGGTGGGAACCGCCATCATCGTTGTTAGGTGATGGGGTAACCCAACGTGTGCTTTGACGAGTTTTGGCTGCTAAACTCTCTTTTTAGTATACTCGGCTCCCAGACTGCGCCCTGCTCGTGTTGAACCATGAGCGTTGTCTATGCACATTTAGGGTAGCCGTTTGCGCGTGGAATAGTGCAATGAATCTCGGTCAAGAGACGGTTGGGCGCTGCATTGAAGGCCGGCACAGACGCGAAGACGGGTTGATCAGCCAACGCAAGTCCGCTAAGTTGGGCAGACAGCAGACAGCTGTGATGGAAACTAGTAGGGTGGCGACGTGTGTGCCGAGAGAGAGACGGAGTAAATAATGTCCAAACGGAAGAGAGACCTGGCAAGTGTAATTGATAGATCGCGAGCCTACGCCCCATAAGCCCGCTCCACTGCCATTCCTCTGATCCAATGAGACTAAAATCTCTCTCCTTCTGCTCCAGCCATTGCAGGGCAGGGAAGCGACGGCAATTTTGGTTGTTGTTTTTGAATGCCGCGCTTTGCTTCGCAGAGGCGCCGAAGCGCTCCGCTTGTGGGCGGAAAATATTTCACACCGAATATGTGTGTGAAGGCGCCCTCTCCCCTTAATATAGTGAAATAGTGCAATCCAGCATACAAGGTCGGACGATAGGACATTCACCGTACCGCACCTCGAGAGTGGATGTTGTTTGTTGGGTAAGGTTAAAACCGGACTGTTCGCAGACAGCCGAATAAACCCGTTCCGGACTAATTGGTGGATGCAACATCATGATGCTGCTGTCGCGGAAACCGCAGTGGCGACGTGTTCGCCGAGAGAGAGTAATAATGTTCAATAGGGAGAGCGACCTGGCTAGTGTAATTGATAGATCGCGAGCCTACTCGCCATTAGCCCGCTCCACTGCCATTCCTCTGACCCAATGAGACTATTCTCTCTCTCGCTCTCCTTCTGCTCCAGCCATTGCAGGGCAGGGAGAGGAAATCGACGGCAATTTTGGTTGTTGTTTTTGAATGCCGCGTTTTGCTTCGCAGAGGCGCCGAAGCGCTCGGCTGGGGGGCGGAAGATATTTCACATCGAATATGTGTGTGAAGGCACCCTCTCCCCTTAATATAGTGAAATAGTGCAATCCAGCATACAAGAGCGGACGATAGGACAGTCACCGTACCGCACCTCGAGAGTGGAAGTTGTTTGATCGTTTGTTAGGCAAGGTTAAAACCTGACTGTTCGCGAACAGCCGAATAACCCGGTTCCGGACTTACAATAGACGCAACATCATGATGCTGCTGCTGTCGCGGAAACCGTGGTGGCGACGTGCGCGCCGAGAGAGTAATAATGTTCCGGTGGGGGCCGGACATATTTCGGTTGATTCGCAAATCGCGCTCCACTGCCATTCCTCTGACCCGCGGAGACTCATGCCTATTGCTTCCTGCTGCTGCTGCTCACGCCATTGCAGGGCAGGGAAGAAGCGGCAACAACTTTAGGTTGTTGTTTTGAATACCGCTTTTGCGCGCCCGGCGCTTCCTCGCTGGAAGCGGAAAGATATTCCACAAAATGGGTGTGCGACCACCCTCCCTTAATATAGTGAATTAGTGCAATCCAGCATACAGGGGCGGACGATAGGACAGTCACCGTACCGCACCTCGAGAGTGGAGGTTGTTTGATCGTTTGTTAGGCAAGTTTAAAACCTGACTGTTCGAGAACAGCCGAATAACCCTGTTCGGGACTTATTGGTAGACACAACATCATGATGCTGCTGCTGTCACGGAAACCGTGGTGGCGACGTGTGCGCCGAGAGAGAGTAATAATGTTCAGTGGAACAGACCTGGCTAGTGAAATTCATAGATCGCGCTCCACTGCCATTCCTCTGACCCCATGAGACTATTTCTCTCTCTCTTCTTCTGCTGCTGCTCCAGCCATTGCAGGGCAGGGAAGGAAAGCGACAGCAATTTTTGGTTGTTGTTTTTGAATGCGCTTTTTGCCGCCTTGAAGGCGGCGCTCGCTGGGGAGGCGGAAGATATTTCACCGAATATGTGTGCGAGGCACCTCCCCTGTATATGGTGGGGAAATAGTGCAATCGAACATATAAGGGCGGACGTTTTCATCACCGTCTCCCACTCGGTGTGTGTGCAGATTCTCGGATCATTTTGTAAAGTATGCTCGACCCCCGATTGACTTTGACGGTCTCCCATTCGGGTGTGCAAGTTTCTGTAGTATGCTATCAAATCGACCCCCGATTGACTTTGACGGTCTCCCATTCGGGTGTGCAAGTTTCTGTAGTATGCTATCAAATCGACCCCCGATTGACTTTGACGGTCTCCCATTCGGGTGTGCAAGTTTCTGTAGTATGCTATTAAATCGACCCCCGATTGACTTTGACGGTCTCCCATTCGGGTGTGCAAGTTTCTGTAGTATGCTATTAAATCGACCCCCGATTGACTTTCACTGTCTCCCATTCGGGTGTGCAAGTTTCTGTAGTATGCTATTAAATCGACCCCCGATTGACTTTCACTGTCTCCCATTCGGGTGTGCAAGTTTCTGTAGTATGCTATTAAATCGACCCCCGATTGACTTTGACTGTCTCCCATTCGGGTGTGCAAGTTTCTGTAGTATGCTATCAAATCGACCCCCGATTGACTTTGACGGTCTCCCATTCGGGTGTGCAAGTTTCTGTAGTATGCTATCAAATCGACCCCCGATTGACTTTGACTGTCTCCCATTCGGGTGTGCAAGTTTCTGTAGTATGCTATCAAATCGACCCCCGATTGACTTTGACTGTCTCCCATTTGGGTGTGCAAGTTTCTGTAGTATGCTATTAAATCGACCCCCAATTGACTTTGACGGTCTCCCATGCGGGTGTGGAACTTCTCTGGTATGTTGTAAAATATGACCGAGGTGCCTCTACCCCTTACTATAGTGAAATAGTGCCATCCAGTGTACAAGGGCGGACGCTTTCATCACCGTCTCCCACTCGGTGTGTGCACATTCTCGGATCATTTTGTATAGTATGCTATTAAATCGACCCTCGATTGACTCTGACGGTCTCCCATTCGGGTGTGCAAGTTTCTGTAGTATGCTATTAAATCGACCCCCGATTGACTTTGACTG
>NW_024720148.1:0-16694 GCF_018991925.1 Homarus americanus
CGGGGATGGAGGCTGGTTCCGAGGCAGAAGGCAGATTACTGGCCCTCAGGTGAATCACCATTACTAGGTGCATCACCATCACTGTCACTTACAGTTGTCAGGGCTTCCCTGACAAATCCCTCAAAGTCACTTTCACTGTCACTATCACTGGCTCTGGCTGGCTATGGTGGGTTGCGGGCGAAGAACTCGGTAATGCTTTTTAGACGGCTAGTGTTAATGTTGTCTTGATACACCGTGATGTACGGCTCCATAGCCTGCACCAGCCGGGTATGGAAGACTTCATAGCGGTCATCGTCATTGTCGCGGGAAAGGAAAGACTTCATTTTTTCTGCACACTCCATGGCACCCTTAATATCACTATGACTTAACTTGTCTTCTTCGGAGAATGACGCACCTTCTTCCTCTTCACTGACGTGCTCATCTTCCAACATCTCGTTGGCAGTCACTTCAGGATCTCTGATCACCTCCAGGATGTCTTCGTTGGTGGTCTCGGAGAAGCCTTCAGCTGTAATATTGTGCGCAGCTTCTCTGGCAAGGTCCACTGCTACTGCAACAGTCTGAACCTCACCAGTGACAGGTTGACTCCTCCTCTCAGCTGGTATGCCATGCAACACATGTCTCCATGCGTGACGAATCGTAGCAATAGACAGCTGACCCCATGCCTCCACCAAGAAGTCTACAGCTTGTTTGACGATAAACTTCTTCCAAAACTGTTTGACGAGAACTTCTTGAGTCGCCACCTCTTGTTCCTTGTCCTCGTCGCTTTTACTCTTGCTGTCGGTGTCATCCATCTTACGCAACTCATCCTTGGTGTTGGTAGAGTCGTTCAGGAGCTTGAACTTCTTTGCAGAGTACGCAGCTTTCACATTGCAGATCAACTCCTGGTCCATGGGCTGGATTAATGACGTAGTGTTGGGAGGAAGGAAGACCACTTTTACGTTGGGGTGACGATCCATAAGTAGGGGCTAGTGTCCAGGTGCATTGTCAAGGAGCAACAAAATGTTGAATGGAACATTCTGTTGCTCGCAGAATTTCTTCACGTCGGGAACAAAACAGTCGTCAAACCAGAAAAGGGACAGAGAAGAGGACATCCACGCCTTACGTGCGGTTAGCCAGTGGACATTAAGCTTGTTCATGTCCATATTCTTGTAGGCGTGGGGCTTGCGGGCTGTGTGAATCACCGATAACTTTGGTTTACAGGTACCGGAGGCATTGGTGGTAAAGAGGACGGTGATGCGTTCCTTCTGCAACTTCCGACCCCTTACCTTGCTGGCAGACTGGACAACGAAGGTCTTGGAAGGTAGCTTTTTCCAGAAAAGACCAGATTCGTCCATATTAAACACCTGGTCATCAGTGTACTGTCCTTCCTCCATAACCTCACGTAAGAACGGAGGAAAATCTCTAGCCGCCACACGGTCAGCACTCGCTTCCTCACCACCAATGTTGGTGTTGGTGATCTTGTTCCTCTTCTTAAACCTATGCAGCCAACCAGAGGAAGCATTGAAGGGTTTGGGCTCTGCAATTCCCAGCTTACGTGACACTACTGCGTACAGTTCACGTGCGTACTCCTGCACTGAGCGCGTGTCCACCGCCATGTTGCGTCGTGCCTGACGAATCAAATAACTCACCAACAAATTTTCCACCTTTACCAGCACCCTGTTCTGGCAATACTTGATCATTGAAGCACCTGCAGACTTTGTGATTTTCATGTGTTCTTTAATCTTGGCTGAATCCTTCTTAATAGTGCGAATCGTAGATTCGTTGACGCCATGCCGGCGCGAGAGATCAGCTTGAAGTGTTCCTTTCTCCAAATCTTGAATGATCTGGTATTTCACTTCGTAGCTTAGGCCACGGCGTGTCTTCTTGGGCTTAGGGCGGCTGGGTCCAGGTAAGGAAAGGTTTCTCTCTGGTGGCGGTGGTGGTCCGCCGGAAGCCATTTCACAGAACAATGGATGCACGTATACACGGGGTGGCCTGGAGGGATGAAACTACCGCGGCAGCGTGCTCTTTCCTTCCTCCCTCCCTCCCCGGGTGGACACGTCTTATTACTTTAAACCAATTACAGCTAGCAGCAGAGGGGGGTAGGGATGCATGGCCAATCACAGTCCGATATGTCATATGACATCAGTGATAACGCAACAAAGACACACACTTTCACTTGCCAACCTTGCATTGCTTGGCTTGCCCAAGCGGAGGAGGGAGGAAGGAGGGAGAGGCAGGCAGAGGCCCGAACTGGCCCGGGTGGCCCAGCGTGGGCAAAATCTAAAATAAGCGTCTCGAGGCGGACACTCACAGCGTATGTGATGAAAAATTCGGCGTTAAGTGAAAGTTCAGCTCTGGCGAGGCACATTATATGATAAAAGCAGCGTTAAGTGAAACAGCGTTAGGCGAGGTATTAATACTGTGTGTATATATATATATATATATATATATATATATATATATATATATATACAAGTAGTTCTGCTATACTTGTGATAATTGTGTTCTTGTAAAATATAGTGTTATAGAAATGGTAATAGAAATAACAGGGCTTATGGAGAAAATAGGGTTAGGTGCAGATTACTCCAAATCGAAAAAAAATTTCGTAGTTAGCCTAACACAAAGGATAGCACAGTCTAAATAAATGTTACAGTCATATCTAATAATGAAATCATACAGTAAATGTTACACTTTACCTTGAAAAAATATGAATATAACTTGATGGGGGAGAAGGTTAATGTTGAGGTTGAGGAGTCATGCAGACAGGATTTGACACTTGTCATCGTCATCATCAGTATCATCATCATCAGGTGCAGTTTTGGTTGCATGGGAGGGAAGAAAAAAAGTCTAATTCCAGAAGTGGATGGCTGTGGTTCAGTGTCTTCAGTCTGCTTCTTGGGGGTTGACTTAAAAAAGACGTCTAATGTTTGCACTAAAGGCAACCACATCATCAGGATTTTCAGCTTTTTTCTTTAGGTCCTCATATATTGACAAGGCTTTCTCTTTAATGGTGAGGAAGTTGGTCCCAGATCGCTTTTTCGTTTGATCTTCTATCCAAACACTTAGAAGCCATTCCATCTCCTCAAGTTCCTTTGGCCGTGATCTTACACTTTTGCTAGCTCTCTTGGTTTTTCCAGCAACACAGCTTGCTTTAATCTTTGCTGCATTGGCTCTAATGGTGCGCAAAGTAGACTCCTTTATTCCCGTTGCACGCACAATATCACATGTTCTTTCCTTATTTTCAAAACGCTTGACAACATCAAGCTTGCCTTCAAGTGTTATAGCCTTTCTTTTACGATCACCACCAGAAATGCGATCACCAGAATGCTTCCCGGAGATATTCTTCTTTTCCATAGTCACAAAATTGGGGAAACAGTAAATCAGAAAGCACTGAGGACGCTTAAAAATTTCTCACGTCTAGCAAAGAGAGCGCAGGTCTAAAACGCTACGTATTTTGTTTTTCTCTCTTAGTTAAAATTTTACATTTTACATATACTGTACAGGTATACTGTATACATAAATATTACATAAATTATTTCTGCAATTGTTCACAAACAAAACACATAAATCAATTGAACATGTGATGTCAAACGTGAACTGTAAACACTGCATAACCCCGCGCCAAGCCACAGCACTGTACATACTGTACAGTACACTTTAAATGCTACGTATTTAGTTTTTCTTTTATTTAAATTTTTACAATTTACATATATATATATATATACCTGTATAAGTAAATTGTAATTTACATATTATTCATATTATGCTAGAGCGCCCACAAAACATAAGAAACGTTTGAGTCCCCCAGTAGAGATGTCGTTCTCTACCCACTTCAGGATGTCTTAGTCCTCCGTTTTCTTTTTGTGTACTCGCTCAGGGACTCAAGTATTTCTGTATATGACACAGGATGATAAGGGAATTTGAATTTATTTGTTTATTTATTTATATATAATATACTGTAATATATTAAATATACTGCAAGTATTTTCTTTAATTTATATACGTGTTTCGCGAAAAAGGGAGGCTACATTTATGGTGATCGTTAAGGACCAAACTCCGAATCCATGACATGACTTCTGTTCATTATTTATATCCTAAATTTACCACTGTAGGTAGTTTCAAGAATTAATGCAGTCATTTACTGAATATTCTTTGCAAAAAAATAAATTTTAAATGAATTATTTATAGGAGATAAATATATTGATCAGTAAATATACAGATATGCATTACTGACCACCTCCGAACACAAGGACGGCTAAAAATAGCCACAGGCGGTCACAGTCAAGGTCACTTTCCCTTTCTTGTCACTGGCAAATGGGGGTGGGGGGGTGGATGATAATAGCAGCTGTGTTTATTACGGTATGTTCGACTGGTTTATAATACATTTTTATTATTTTAATATACCGGAAATCTTCATTTTAATCCAGCTTCCCAAACGTAAGTTTCAGTATAAAATAATTAGTGGTACTGTAGGACCTTGTGAGTGGTTTACTGTATACATAAATATTACATAAATTATTTCTGCAATTCTTCACAAACAAAACACATAAATCAATTGAATATGTGATGTCGAACGTAAACTGTAAACACTGTGTATGATGTAAAGAGAGCGCGGGTTTAAAACGCTATGTAATTTGATTTTCTCTTTTATGTAAAATTTTACAATTTACTTATAATATATAGGTATACTGTATACATAAATATTACATACATTATTTCTGCAATTGTTCACAAACAAAACACATAACTCAATTGAACATGTGATGTCAAACGTGAACTGAAGCCACAACAACCGTTCGAGTGGAATCGCGTTAGAGCAAACGAGTTCGCGTTTTACAAATATCGTTCCTCAATTCATAAATCGCGTTCGAGCAAATTCGCGTTGTCAAAACACGCGTTATAGCAGAACTCACTGTATGTGTGTATGTATATATATATATATATATATATATATATATATATATATATATATATATATATATATATATATATATATATATATATATATATATATATATATATATATATATATATATATATGTATATGTATACAGTTGTACCCCACTTAACGCGGTCAATAGAACCCAGAGGGTCCCGTGTTAAGTGAAATCCGCGTTAAGTGAACAACAGAACATATAGGATTAATTCCAATAGAAACCGGCCCGACCCCCAAACTCCACTTTTTCCCGTGTTAAGTGAAATCAGCGTTAAGTGAACAACAGAACATATGGGATTAATTCCAATAGAAACCGGCCCGACCCCCAAACTCCACTTTTTGAAGACACATAACTATGTTGTAGTAAAAATAACATCTTAATTTTATGATGGTACATGCACACAATTAATACTTAAGAGAAATAGAGAAATACAGTCGCCAAGTTTATGTCCATTCAAATAATGGACTCAACTCCCTCCCCCTCTCACACTACACTGCCGGCTCTTGCCTCTCTGAGAAATTTTTTGGGGAAAACCACTAAATTTTAATAAATAATACCTCAAACTAAAGTTAGGATAATACAATTGACATTGCTGGATTCCTTGTAAGACCAGGAATATTTTGAAAATAAATGTCATATATTTTGCACAAAAGATAACATATTTACTAGAGAAAACATTTTATCTAAAATTTGTATGTCTAATGCAAAATATATGATGTATATATTCAAAATGATCACCAAATTATAAGAATTCCAGCAATGTAAATTATATTCTGGCCGGGTAATTTGTATGAATTTTATGAGCTAAAACAAATATCTTCAGTTAATAAAAAAAAAAATATTCTTCAGGACACTATCTGTCAACCAAAGTACCCCACCTTGCCTCCCCCCTCTTCCAACCGCGCGGTCAGTCCCAACCCTCCCCCCCACCTCCCACCAATCCTCCCTTCAAGAGAAGAGTGGGTGAAAAAAATAAATTTTAACATTTTGTATTAAATAATACCTCAGATTAAAGTTAGGATAATATAATTGACATTGCTGGATTCCTTGTAAGACCAGGAATATTTTGAATATAAATGTCATATATTTTGCACAAAAGATAACATATTTACTAGAGAAAACATTTTATCTAAAATTTGTACCGGTATGTCTAATGCAAAATATATGATGTTTATATTCAAAATGATCATCAAATTATACGAATTCCAGCAATGTAAATTATATTCTGACCGGGTAATTTGTATGAATTTTATGAGCTAAAACAAATATCTTCAGTTAATAAAAATAAAAAATATTCTTCACGGGGTAACAGATGGTCGGTCGGTCCCTCCCTCCACCCCCACCCCCCACCAACCGTCCCAAGGAGATGTGTGGGAAAACCAGAATATTTAACTTTTTAGTAATAAATAATACCTCAAACTAAAGTTAGGATAATATAATTGACATTGCTGGATTCCTTGTAAGACCAGGAATATTTTGAATATAAATGTCATATATTTTGCACAAAAGATAACATATTTACTAGAAGGCATTTTATCTAAAATTTGTATGTCTAATGCAAAATATATAGGACTGAAACAATCATAGTATAAAATTCCAGCAATGTAAGGGAGAATATATTCTGGCTTGACAATTTGTATGAAGATTTTTATGAGCTAAAACAGGCAGTCAGGCAGCGTGGCGGTGGGGCAAATCTAAAGAAAATAAGCGTCTCGAGCAGGACACTCACGCGTATATGTGGAAAAAATCCGTGTTAAGTGAAAGTTCAGCTCTGGCGGCACGGCGTATATGAAAAAGCGTTAAGTGAAACGCGTTAAAGCGGGGTAATACTGTGTGTGTGTGTGTGTGTGTGTGTGTGTGTGTGTGTGTGTGTGTGTGTAATAATAATAATAATAATAATAATTAGCGGTTTATTGAAAAAGTTCTGCAGACCGAAGGCTGAAAATATACATTGGACATAAATGACTTATTACATACATTGGTGGTTTAACAAAAGCCTTCATTAGAGAAAGGTGAAGGAACACACAGTGAACATACAGATTAATGTAGGTGTTGAACAGCAAACATGTAGTGTAGTAACTCCCTCCCAGATGGTGTTAGGAGGGACCTCACGTGGTGTAGTAGTTCCCTCACAGATGGTGTTATGAGGGGCCTCACGTGGTGTAGTAATTCCCTCACAGATGGTGTTATGAGCGGCCTCACGTGGTGTAGTAATTCCCTCACAGATGGTGTTATGCGGGGCCTCACGTGGTGTAGTAATTCCCTCACAGATGGTGTTATGAGGGGCTTCACGTGGTGTAGTAATTCCCTCACAGATGGTGTTATGAGGGGCCTCACGTGGTGTAGTAATTCCCTCACAGATGATGTTATGAGGGGCCTCACGTGGTGTAGTAATTCCCTCACAGATGGTGTTATGAGGGGCCTCACGTGGTGTAGTAATTCCCTCACAGATGATGTTATGAGGGGCCTCACGTGGTGTAGTAGTTCCCTCACAGACGGTGTTCTATGAGTGAGGTGTGGTCCCAGGCCTTCCTATCGTAGACGGATTAACACATCGCTGTTGTTGGGTCGGGCCGTTATCACTGAGTACCTGGGACCTCACTGTGTGAAGGTCAACTTGGGTACCACTGCCACTGCTGAGTTGTTCTCACTGACTCAAGCACTGTTCACCACCGTTCACCTCTGTTTAACACTGGTTCCATTCCTTTCCTAAATGAAATAGCAACTTCTAGCGTGAACTTGTTGATATTCCGGTGGGGAGGAGGGTTCGGGGGAGGGAGCTGGTATGGGTCAACTTAACAGTTGACCTGGCAGCTCCGAGAGGAGCGCCAGGCACGTCTTGACCCTTCGGTGGTCAAGGTGTGTGTGTGTGTGTGTGTGTGTGTGTGTATTGTGTATATATATATATATATATATATATATATATATATATATATATATATATATATATATATATATATATATATATATATTACAGTATATATATATTTTTTAATTCTTATTATTATTATTATTATTATTACTGTATGTATTATTATTATTATTTCGCCCCCCAGGCCCTGATGTGGGTCATTGACCTGTGCCCTGGTGGGCTAATAAAAAAAAAAAAATAGCTGATGGTTCTTCAACTTTATCTGGATGTAAAATTTTGTTGAACGTTTTGAAAACTGATATGGCTCGAAGTTTGGATGGGAGTCCCAAATCACTCTCAAATGATGCACCATACAGCTTTCTGTCCAAACTCTTCAAAGAACACTTTTTTATTTTGACCTTCCTTTCTTTATGGAAAGAGGCTCACATATATCAGGTGAACATTGTACCTCCCACGTGTCATCATCTCATTCTTAGTAGCAGTGTCAGTATGAGGCATAGTATATTGGGCATCTCGACAAAAAGTATAAGCTAATTGATGAAAATTTTTCCTCATGCCTTAACCCATGTATAAGAGTACCCTATACAGTACAGGTTGGACCTTGCTAATCCAGGAAGCTTGGGACCAGACTGGTTCTGGATTAGTGAAAATTTAGAACCATCGAAGCTGAGGTTAAAAAAAAAGGCAAAATAATGCATAAAATGTATTATTACTGGTACCAATACAATGCATCAACATAAATCTAGCCCACACTCACTGGACCTCTTTATGACAAAGTGTTAGTGCTTTGGCAAAGTTTTACTGTACTGTGACACAGAAATAAGTAGATAAGTAGATTTGTGATATGCTATGCATCAATTTTATTGTTTAAAATAGCAATAAATATGGCAGCTCATTCCCGTTGCAAATTTGCATGCTGGTTTTGGAGGAATTTTTATTATTATTTCATTTTGGTACCAGTTGGTTGAATCTTCTGTTTGCCCAAACTCTGGATAAACAGGATTCTACTTTACTGGGATTTATATCTAGGATCATTAGTAAAAAAAAAATCAATGTTACCTATCAACTATATATATCGAGTATGTGAGACTCCTTGCTGTTATGCAGTTTAGTTTTGGTCCTTCAGTGTACAGTATAGAAACAGATTAAGAAAATTAAATCTGCATTATCTTAAGAGACATAGAGTGAGGGGCGATATGATCAAAGCGTATAAATGGAAGATGTGGTTAAATATAGGTAATAGAACTGATATACTAAAATTATTAAAACAGGAGTGAACACATATCATTGGTTTTAGATTAGAAAACTTTAGATGTAGACATGCGTTAGATGAACATTGGTTTGGAAATAGAATTGTGGATAAGTGTGTAGTGGATGCAATCCTAGACAAGGTTCTTGAAACTCCAGGGCACGAGCAGTAGATATATTCAACAAGTGGTACAAGACTTGGCGTGATAGCCAACCGGTACAGGAACAGGAGCCAGCACAAGGAACTCCTCGTCGTAGGCAGGCCGAAGCCGATCTGAGGGAAATTAGCTAGCTAGGCAAGGAGAGTTGCTAGACATTGCTTGGACAATAAATGAGGTCTTCTAGTTACTTGACTAGCACGGTACAGACATAGTATATCGGGACATAGTAAGTGAACATAGGCATTAGACATAAGCATAGGTATCAGACATGCTATAATAATATGTAGTAATACAGACATGTGAATAAATGGTACAATGAATGGTAACAGAGTCATGGCGTCAGGCGTGTTCACATCTCTTGGTATGTACATATCTATACACCTCCCTCCCCCTTTACGCTCGTAGTGCAATCTCGAGCGGCTACGGACTCTTTTTCCATGAGTCGGGGGGAGCGGCGAGGGACAATGGGAGGATCAACTGACGACCTTCGTTCCTGGTCTGGGCAAGGGGACACAGGGGACGGGGAGGAAGGTTCGTCACTAGAGGATGGCACTGGGCGGAGGTGGCGTCTGTTTCGCCACCACACACGACCACTGGGGAGGCGGACTTGGTACGAACGAGGCTCGCCACGGCCCATGACGACCCCGACCTTGTCCCAGCGGTGTGACGTCGGGTCCTGGATTCGTACTTGCTGGCCGACGGCCAACCTGGGAAGGGGGCGGGCTTGGGCGTCATAGTGGCTTGTCACTTGGGCCATCCGGGCAGCCTCACGGCGGTCACACTCGTCCGCCTTGATCTGCCATTCATCTAAGAAGGACTGGGGGTGGGCAGGCACACAAGTACGAAGGGGGCGGCCATACAACACCTGGGCAGGAGAGCGTCCGGCAGGGGTAGGGGTGTTACGGAGTTCCAGTAGGCCCCTGTCGAACTCCTCGCAGTCCAGGTTCCCCGTCGGTGCTGTCTTGAGGATGAGGTATTTTACGGACTTTACCGCTGCCTCGGCGTGGCCATTCGCCTGCGGGTAATGAGGGGAGGTGACGATGTGGTGGACGCCCCAGCGTTCGGCGAAGCTCTTGAACTCGTGGCTATTGAACGGGGGCCCACCGTCGGTTCGGAGGCGGAGAGGCACTCCGACTTCCCGGAAGAAGCAACAAAACATCCGGATGACCCTGGAAGAGGTGGTGTCCCGACCACAGGGAACTACCACGGGCCATCCAGAGAGCCTGTCGGCGACCACCAGGAAAGACTTTCCGGCCACATTAAAGAAGTCGGCGGACACGGACTCAAAGGGCCGCTTTGGGAGGTCATTGCACAGGTACGGCTCTTGTTGCTGGCTGGGCTGGAGTTGCTGGCAAGGCTCACAGGCCTCAACCGTGCTCTTAATATCGGCGTCAATACCAGGCCAGAAGGCGGTCTGACGGGCTCTGCGCCTGGTGGCTTCAACGCCGCGGTGGCTGTCATGGAGGCGGGATAAGGTGCGCCGGCGGAGGGCAGCGGGAACGACGATCCTGGGGCCGTACAACACCAGCTCTCCGTCCGCATAGAGGCTATCCCTTAGCTTCCAGAAGGGGAGGGCGGAGGCGTGAATGTCGTAGCGGTTGGTGGGGAATCCAGCGGAGACGTAGTCGAGGAGTTGGACGTATGCCGGGTCTTGAGCGGCGGCGATGCGAAGCTCCTGGAGAGTCCTATCGTCTTCGATGGAGGGCGTCGTCGTCGTCTTGTCAGCAAGAGAAGTGGCTGTGTGTGTCACTAAAGACCGAACGTGAGCAGCGGCCGTGGTACAGTCGACTTCATCTTCAGGTGTGGGGCGACTAACAGGGGCTCGGGAGAGGGCGTCTGGTATGCACAGAAGCTTCCCGGCGCGCCACACAGCTGTAAAGACGTAAGGGGCGGTCTTCTCTTTGAGACGTTGGAGGCGAGGATTTTCGATGGCGTCCAACGTGTAGTGATTAAGAATGGGTATGAGCGGGCGATGGTCCGTCATGAGGGTGAAATGCCCAAGGCCGAACAGGTAAAGGCGGCACTTGGCCATAGCCCAGGCGACTGCCAGCATCTCTAGTTCAATGGTGGCGTATCTGGTCTCCGTGTCCGTCAAAAACCTGGAGCCACACTGAACTAAGCGCAGTCTACCCTGGCCGTGATCTTGAAGGAGGGCATATCCGAGGCCGTATAGACGGGAGGCGTCGGTCTGGAGGACCACTGGTAAGGACGGGTCGAAGGGTGCCAAGACTGGTGGTGACAGCAACGCCTTCTTAACATTCCTGAACGCTAGGTCGTGGTCAGGAGTCCAGAGGAAAGAGCGCTTGGGGCTCATGAGGGGGCGTAGAGGTTGGGCTGATATTGCGATTTTAGGGGAGAAGTCGGCCAGCTGATTTACCAGGCCCATAAACGAGCGAAGGTCGGTCAGGTTCGCTGGAGTAGGGAAGTCCCTGATGGCCTTGACCTTCTCCTCATCAGCTGAGATCCCCTCTGGCGAGATGTTGTAGCCGCAGTAGTTAACTTGGGAGGCGGCGACCACAAATTTATCTTTGTTCAGGGTGATACCATGGGCACGACATCTTGTGAGCATCAGATGAACTCGGTTCAAGTGGGCCGGGAGATCATCGTCGAAGAGCAGGATGTCATCTACGACCTTCACGCAGTTGGTGACACCCTGCAGAGCCATATCCCCACGGAGGCAGTACGCATCCCCCGTTGCTGCGAAGCCCATGGGTCCGCGGCAGTGTTGGAAGCGGCCGTGGGGCGTGATGAATGTAGTGAGGTGGCGATCTTCTTCCGCCAGGTCGACTTGCCAGTACCCATGTAGTGCATCCGCCGTGGTAAAGAACTTTGCAGACGGGGTGACGCTGCGGACTGCTTGGATGGGCGTAGGCGATGGATGGGCGGGACGGGAGACCTGCGAGTTGAGATGGGTGAGGTCCACTGTGATGCGAACACCTACAGGCTTGGGTGCCAAGACCATAGGGTGGCACCACTCGGAGGGCTCCTCACCGGCGTGTCTGATGATCCCCTGCTGCACCAGAGAATCGAGCTCCGCCTTCACCTTGTCCCGTATGGCAAAGGGGATAGGCCTGGGTGTGTGGATGGCGAAAGGCGTCGCGCCAGGCTTGAGGTGGATTCTCATCGGGGGGCCTGTCATCTTCTTGAGCGGCGTCTTCTGGAGGTCGGGCTTGGAGACAAGGACGTCGCTGAACTGACGAAAAAAGAACTCCCGGGCGGCAGCAGGTGTGGTCATGGCTGAAACAGGTATCTCTGCACACCTGTTGAGGTGTGTCACGGCGAGGATGGGCTTTGGGAACTCGGATGAGACGATGGCCAAGTCCTGACAATGGCCACATGACAAGAGAGGGGTTTGGATGCCCTCATGGACGTGGACTGTGGCAAGGCAAGACTTGGGACCGAGCTGTAGTGTTGCCTTGAAGCAACCCAAAGGTGGAGACATCGGGGACCCGTCCGCTGTGAGCACGTCGTTCATGGCTGTGGGTGACAGGCTACTCCTGGGAATGTTGAGGGCGTCCAGGTGTGTTGGTCCAATCACCGTGATGTCCGCGCCCGTGTCAGGTATCATCAGGAGGTTGGAAGAGTTGGTACCGTAGGACAGACGAACATTGACGGGCTTGGGGGACCTGTCACTCGAGGTATCATCCACGCGTCGGCATCCTTTGTTGTTCTTGGGAGACGGTGGTGTGGACGTTCTGTCGGGCTGTGAAGAGACGTTTTGACCTGGAGATGGAGGCTTCTTGGTGGACCTGCAACACTTGGCGAAGTGTCCTTGCTTGTTGCAAGCGTTGCATGAGACCTTGTTGGCAGGACATCGAGGTGTGCGGGGCCAATGGCCTTGAAACCCGCAGTTTCGACATGTACTATCAGCCGCAGGGCACTTTCCTGGACCGTGCTGGCGCTGACAGCTTCTGCAGGATTCGGGAGAAAACACTGGTGACTGTGACGGGGGCTGTGGAGAGGACGCCGTCTGCATCTGGCGTTGATTCCTCTTGTAGGTGGAGACGGCGTGGACTTGAGATGGCGATGAGTGTATAGCTGAGGCAGCCTCTCTTGTGGCCTCATACGACCTGCAACAGGTGACGAAGTCGGTGAGGGAAGAGGCGGCGTCGAGGGTGAGGAGTTTCTGAAGCAGGTCCTCGTCACGTACACCCATCAGCAAGATCATCTTGAGCTGGATCTCAGCACAGGTTACAGGATCGCCTGTACATAGGTCCACCTCGGCTGTTAGGTCCTTAAGTCGTGCATAGAAGTCTGAGAATGATTCCCCAGAAGCTTGTTTGCAGGATAGCAGTTCCCTACGACGCAGAGCTTCATTGCGGAGGCCACGGAAATGACTCTGCAAGGCGTTTAAAACCTCTGTCACTGACCTGGGGGAGTCAGGGGGGATGGCTAGCGTGTGCTCTAGGAGGCGTTGAACATCGAGGGAAATGCACGATCTTAATTGGATGAGTTGTTTATGAGGGGGCATTCGGTTGAGGTCAGACATGACAGCAAAGTCTTCGAAACGACGTCGCCATTGACGGTATACTTGATATGTTGCATCAGGTTGAAGAGGTGGGGGACTGGGAACTGAAGACTTGCTGTGCAGGGGTGTACTCGAGACGGCAGGCGGTGGAGGAGGCACGGAGAGGTCGACGAGAGTTGAGACTGGAGCAGGTGGTTGAGAGGGCACTGAGGTATACCCAAGGGGGATAGGTGACGTGTGAGGGGGCGTTGTCTGAAGGATAGATGAAGAGGCTGAAGCTGGCGAATTGGTTGTGGCAGCTGGTGAAGTCGTCCTCGTTGCCAGCAATTCCAATAGTCCCAGGAGTTTGTGGTTATCAGCTTGGTGTTGCTGTTGAAGTTGAAGGCGGTAAGCTGATGCCTCTGACTGTCTTGACAATTCCTCTTGACGTCTTGACCATTCCTCTTGACGTCGTTTTTCCTCCTATAATTGACGTCTTTGGGCTTCCTTCTCTTGGGAAACTTGTAGGAAGTGGATTAACCGACGTATATCCTGGCTCCCATCCTCTGAATTTGGCGCGCCCGGCGTGTGAGGCGTGAGGTGGGGTGGGAGGGTCTGTGAGGCTTCGTCTACCTCATAATCCTCATCTAAATTTCCCGGCAAATCGTCGTGGTCAGACATCTCGTGTTTGGTATGGTTGCGATGGGAAAGACAAGGAGAATAAGGTGAAGTGCTATGTTTTCGTCAATGGACTTGCTTAAGTGCAGGAACTGGCAGGCAAGTAAAAGAGTACTGACTGTAATATTTGTGAAGTGAGAGGAGGCGGCTGGCGGCGGTGGTGGTGCTTGTATTCCTCCGCGCGCGGGCGAGCTGGCTCAGTGGGAGGGGGACACAGGCAGTGGCCTGCGGGCCGGCGTAGATGGAGGATGTATGCCGGAAGTGCTGTCTTGGAAACTGGGCTGAAGGCGTGTCTGCTACCTGTAGGGCCGCAGAAACATAGCAAAGAGACATAAAAGGCACTGCACTTCACTTAGGGCACTTCACAAGGTCACAAAGCACTTTAAATCCAGGGGCACTGTGGAGTATATCTTCTGGGCGGGAAACAGACGAGGCCGGTTCTTGCAACTTGTCAACTGTCATGTTGGAGCTACTCAACTGCGCCATGTAGTGGATGCAATCCTAGACAAGGTTCTTGAAACTCCAGGGCACGAGCAGTAGATATATTCAACAAGTGGTACAAGACTTGGCGTGATAGCCAACCGGTACAGGAACAGGAGCCAGCACAAGGAACTCCTCGTCGTAGGCAGGCCGAAGCCGATCTGAGGGAAATTAGCTAGCTAGGCAAGGAGAGTTGCTAGACATTGCTAGGACAATAAATGAGGTCTTCTAGTTACTTGACTAGCACGGTACAGACATAGTATATCGGGACATAGTAAGTGAACATAGGCATTAGACATAAGCATAGGTATCAGACATGCTATAATAATATGTAGTAATACAGACATGTGAATAAATGGTACAATGAATGGTAACAGAGTCATGGCGTCAGGCGTGTTCACATCTCTTGGTATGTACATATCTATACAAAGTGGAACAAGTTACCAAACACCATCATGAATTTGAACATGTTGGGAAGCTTCAAATATAGGTTGGACAGATGTAGGTTGGGTGTAAGCAGAGCTACTTAGTATGGGCCAATAGGCATGCTACAGTTTCCTTCATTCCTGTCTTCTTGTGTAACATTCATCATCTGTTATGTACTGACAGAACAAGTAGCTCATAAAGCAGTCAAGCCCTCAGAACACACTGGAAATTCTTTTGACATTCAGTTTGCCTATCTGTCCCTGTTTCTGAGGAGAGATTTTTTTGAAGGATTGAAGACATCATTAAGAAAATGTTCTTTACGAAATAGCATTAAATGTTTTTTTATCTGTGACTAGTTATCAGAGAATATCATCATAGATTTTTTTTAGTTTACTCAATATTTTTTCTACTTTACACTATTAATGTCAAATAAAGTTAGATATTTAGAGTTTACAAATAAAAGCTTGATGTAATTCTTGTTTTCCAGGTCTTTATGGTGTGGAGGAAGTGAGGGCACAATGAGTGTATTCTCTTTAAGAGATGATGGCTTAGTGTTGAGTCAGGATGCTGTATCACACTTTACTACTTCAACACCTCCACCAACCAGTGATGCTTGTGATGTCTTAATTCTTCATGCGCCGCAGAATCTTTCAACAGTCTCGCCACATCTAAGAAATTCGATCTGGTCATATGTCTATCCTGGTAAGAAACATTTAAGAAAGTACGTACCATCAAAAGAGCCGGTTCTCAGGGGCTTGACAAATCTTAACCTCCTTCCCCAGTTCTAGGGCATAGGGGTGATTAGCTACCTTACTTTCTGTATTTAAAAAAAAGAAAAAAAAGTGTTGGAATGCTCATGAGTGCAGTCAAATTTTTTGAAAAGAAATGCTGAAGTTCTGATCAACTACAGGATCTTGGATGTGTTAGTTTTCTTTGAGGCAAGTTAAGGTAAAATTTTAGTTTCGGTCATCCGGTATTCAGATATCCAAACCTAACCTAACCTAGATTCCCCGGATGACTGAAACTAAAATATGTCCAAGTTAAACCATAAGATGAGTTTGAGAAAAATGAGAGGTATAAATTTGGAGTACCTCGAGTAAGAGCAAAAGGTGTGTCTGTGCTGTTGAATAATTAACTATGGAGTTACAAGATGGGATATAAGGAGTTCTTTCCCAGAATATTATAGATCAGACAAAATTTGCGGTCTGTGAGATGGGTTATTGTGAGTGATTTAGTATGAAGGAGCAAGAAAAAGGAAAACAAAAAGAGATTTTTAGAAAGACCTTAATAACTGCATCTGACAGAATATATCTTTTATGAATTCTAATTTCAATAAGTATTATTGACAGTGGCTTTAAAAGGTGTTGCATCAAGAATTCTTTAGATTTTTTTACATTTCAAAAATTTTCAGGATGTGTCGTGTACCATTGGGATGCTAAAGACCAAAAACTAGTGAATCGTTT
>NW_024720149.1:0-2500 GCF_018991925.1 Homarus americanus
TAAAATATACAGACCACATCAGTAATGAACAGCTACACAAGAGAGCAAATCTCTTAGCAATCAATGTAGATATACACAACAAAGCTGTAAATATTTGGAAAAAAAGTGACTGAACTTAACACAGAAACATATCAAAACTGGATAAATAATATAGACAACGAAGAATTCCAAGAACACAGTTGGTTTAAATCAGCCAGGAAGAAAGTAATTGAACCATCTCCTGCCCCAATATACTGTACATATAAAACATTAATAGAGAGAATAAAAGATGAGAGTGACCTACCAGCTCCACAAGAACCTGGCAGGCCTCTCCATACAGTGTACCTTTAGACTAACATAACTAATATTTAACATTTAACATTTAACATTGAACTAACATCTTAGCCAAAAAAAAATGTGACTACCCTCCCAGCTACACAAGGACCTGGGCGGGCTCACTAACTCCGAAAAAAAAAATAATAATAATAATAATAATGTGATTACCCTCCCAGCTACATCAGCTAGGAAGAAGTAATTGAACCACCTCCTGCCCCAATATACACATTTACACATAAAACATTACTAGAGGAATAAAGATGAGAGTGACCAACCAGCTCCACTAAGAACCTGGCAGGCCTCTCCATACAGTGTACCTTTAGACTAACACAACTAACACTTAACTAACACCAAAAAAAGAAAAAAAGAAAAGAAAAAAGTGACTACCCTCCCAGTTACACAAGGACCTGGGCGGGCTCACTAACTCCAACAATAATAAAAATAATAATAATAAGCAGCATTATATAAATAAACCAATATTAATACAAAGGTCTGACGACCCAAGGGAGCAGAACAAATATAAAACACCAATAAGAAAGATGAAGCGATCTGGTTGAGCCCAGATTCTTTCTACTCCTGCTGTATTTCAGTTTCACCACTTTTCCCTCAACCCCTAATAATCTTCTTTCACCTCTTAACTAAAGACTTCGTACTCGTACTCGTTGGTGTGTGTGGTGTAGAGGGTGTGTAAAGGTCATTGTACATCGATCATTATACCCCTAATACTGTAGCTCTCTCTCTCTCTCTCTCTCTCTCTCTCTCTCTCTCTCTCTCTCTCTCTCTCTCTCTCTCTCTCTCTCTCTCTCTCTCTGTATAAGTTCAAGAGCGCATTACGACTCAAAGATAATTCCACGTTAGATACTTGTTGAGAATCTGAAAATGAGTTAATTCCTGGAAGATCTACACAGGAGATTAGTATCCAATCCTGAGTTAAATGGCCCGATGAATGGGTTTTCCCAGGCGTGACGGGTAGGGGAGGGGTGTCTGGGGGCGTGGGGTTATTAGGTAGGAAGAGGGGGGTGGGGGGGGCGTGAGACGGACCACCTACTTGCGGTCGTGTGCGTGTGAAGCCTCTTAAGTATTGGTAATCAGAGTACCACGCTGATGTTCACTCATGTCACGGCCTTTTTCTCTTCAGCATGACAAGCTTAAAGGTTCTCAGAGAGAGAGAGAGAGAGAGAGAGAGAGAGAGTTATTTCAATCGCTGATTTTTAATGTGGTTAATCCCTTGAAAGTGAACTTGTCGAGCAGGACCGACTTCTGAAGTAAGAAACTCCTAACCTAACCTAACTCCTCTGGTAGTATTTAGGGGCGTTTAATCACCAGGTAAATAATCTGGGAGGTTAATCTTCAGGTGGTCAGTTTTAAGTATCAAAACAAGAATCCAGTTAAATTATGAGTCTGGTGGATGATGCTCATTTGTTCTGCACGTCCAGTTACTTATAAAGGAGGTCACGTCGCCTCTTTTATATTAACATTCATGACCAAGTGTCCAATCTGTCGTGGGAAGTAATGATCACCAGCATCTTGAAGACCTGCAACTCGTCCCTTGTCCTCGGTGCTTTAGATCCCGTCTGGTCCAAACAACACTCTGGAGGTGAACGACTTTTTCACACCCACCTGTTTATTGACCCCAGTTTCGGGTCTATTCTTAGTGTGGAGCAAACTAGTAAAGTGACGCACCTGCCTCTTAACCATCATTTTGTGCCTTTGGCTTTGATGTGGACCAAGACCCTGTGAACCAGTAAGTCAGTTTCATGTTTATCATCGCTGTAAACCACACCACCATAATCACTCACACCCAGGTATATAGGTACTTAAATTTAGGACGAACAGATGTCTTGCAAGAGATACACTGAAACGCGTGGACTATGTTGTTTGTCCCCTTGAGTCTTGTTATCACACCACAGAAGTCATCACACCTTGTTCACTCAAGACTAAAGATGCCAGACGACACGACCTCCGACGACACTGTAAAGAGCGCTGCTTCGTCATCAGAGTCCACGTCCACCCATTTTTTTTCTTCAGATTTCTTTCTTACTCTCACAGAACTCGGAGCAGGGGAATAGACACCCCAGTATATTTCACCTGAGGATTAATCACCCTGGATTTTTTTTTTTTCTAAGCTGGTATTAGAGAGGGGGAGAATATTCCAGTCATCGTTCAAATTTTCTAGATTTCCTCA
>NW_024720149.1:10000-21550 GCF_018991925.1 Homarus americanus
ACACACACACACACCCTTAAAACCTGTAATATAATCAAGAAGTTATGTATAGGGTAAAAAAATATATCACCTATCTTACACGGTAAACATGTTGGTCAATTATAAGATTATTTATGTAATGAGTGACAGTCGTGTAGGAGATGATGGAGAGTGAGTGAGACGGCGTTTAGAAATCCTGACGGAGGAGGAACCATGGTGTTTAGGAGTCGTTCGGATCCTTGTTACGTCGTGTCGTTCATTAATGTTACTCGAGTTGTGTTTCTGGGGGGAGGGAGGGAGGGGGGTTGGGGGAAGGGAGAGAGGGAGGGAGGGAGAGGGATGGGGACTGGGGGATGGAGAGATAGAGGAGGAAGGGACTGTGGGGAGGAAGAGAGGGAGGGGGAAGGACTGGGGGATTGAGAGATAGAGGAGGGGGGAGAGAGGGACTGGGGCAGGGAGAGAGGGACTGGGGCAGGGAGAGAGGGACTGGGGCAGGGAGAGAGGGACTGGGGCAGGGAGAGAGGGACTGGGGCAGGGAGAGAGGGACTGGGTGAGGGAGAGAGGGACTGAGGGAGGGAGAAATGGAGGTGGAGGGAGAGAGTGAGGAGGAGGCGGGAATGTCTCGTGATTGTGCCTTCATTTTATTTGTAAGAAAAGTTAGTGTGATTGTGTGGTTTTGTGGTGATTGTAATGACAGTGAATGTATCTTATGCTGGTGTTCGACGAGGGACAAATTCTTTCATTAACTTAAATTACTGCTTCATGGTCGTGTGAAGGCAGGTGTGGTGGTTGTAGGGGTGGTGGTAGATGGGTGGGTGGTGGTAGGGGAGGTGGTAGATGGGTGGAGTTAAGGGTGATGGTAGATGGGTGGAGTTAAGGGTGATGGTAGATGGGCGATGGTGGTGGTGATAGATGGGTGGTGGTGGTGGTGGTAGGGGTGTGGTTGGTGGTAGGGGTGTTGTTGGTGGTGGTAGTAATGTTGGTGGTGGTTGGGGTGTTGTTGGTGGTAGAGTGTTGTTGGTGGTAGTGATGTTGGTGGTGGTAGGGGTGTTGTTGGTGGTAGGGGTGTTGTTGGTGGTAGGGGTGTTGTTGGTGGTAGGTTGTTGTTGGTGGTAGGGGTGTTGTTGGTGGTAGGGGTGTTGGTGGTGGTAGGGGTGTTGTTTGTGGTGGGGGTGTTGTTGGTGGTAGGGGTGTTGTTGGTGGTAGGGGTGTTGTTGGTGGTGGGGGTGTTGTTGGTGGTAGAGTTGTTGGTGTGAGGTGTTGTTGGTGGTAGGGGTGTTGTTGGTGGTAGGGGGTGTTGGTGGTGGTAGTGATGTTGGTGGTGGTAGGGGTGTTGTTGGTGGTGGTGATGTTGGTGTTAGTAATGGTGGTGGTGTGTTGTGAGGACAGATGGTCACTGCAGCCTCTGTGTGGGTGGGGGAACTAACCTGCACCTGCCTCTCATTAACATATAATGAACATATTCTCTCTCTCTCTCTCTCTCTCTCTCTCTCTCAAACATTGTGACTTTGTCTGTCTGTCTTTTTAACATTATCTTTTCCCCTTGTCTGAGCAGAGGTCTACAGAGGGTGATTATCAGACGCCAGTGGTCAGGATATTGTGACGTTTAATGTTAAGAGTTTTTCCCAGAGGTGTTTAATTCTGTACCTAAGCGTTTACTGGGCTATTTGTCACACTCACAGCCCTGAAACTTCTTGGAGACACTACCATAAACAGCCTCATCATCTCTGACTCCTCATCTTGCCACCCTCAACTCTGATTGTCACCCGCTTGTCTCTGAAGCCTGACACAAACAAGCTACTGTGGCTCCCCTCTCATATGGGTCTCGGTCAACGTGTTAGAATTGATGCCTTAGCTGAACTCGCATCTTACAAAGACATTATTAAATACAATCTAGGTCTAAGAAATACATAATCCTAAAACCTGTAATCAGAAAAGAAGTTGTTGATGAATTTGAAGCAAGCAGACAGGTGCAAATAGACATTGAGCAGACTGTGTGTGTGTGTGTGTGTGTGTGTGTGTGTGTGTGTGTGTGTGTACGCGCGCGCACCCACCCTCATTTTTCCTCTTCCCCTCTCATTCCTCCACCTCCTTTTCCATTTTTCCCCCTTCCACCTCTTCTTCACCACCATTCCTTACACGTAGAGCACCACCACCACCACCACCACCCACGTACACCTAGATGTGCCGCCACACACACACACAGGTAACACAGATAGACGGTAGTAACGTCCTGGTCGTGGGGTCACCCTGGCCCTCTGATGATGAATGTAAGGCTGACAGTTCTTAAGAGATTCCTAATTTAGTTTTTTCTCGTTACTTCAGATTGTAAATAATACGTGTAAGTGGTTTATGAGGTGTTATAAATAATATTTTTTTTTACTAACTCCCCTGGAAACTACACGTTGACTCTACCATAAGTATACTGTATGCTCGCTCTCTTTTCTAGTTAGGGAGGTGTGTGTGTGTGTGTGTGTGTGTGTGTGTGTGTGTGTGTGTGTGTGTGTGTGTGTGTGCGTGTGTGTGTGTGTGTGTGTGTGTGTGTGTGTGTGTGTGTGTGTGTGTGTGTGTGTGTGTGTGTGTTGCTTGAGGCTGCTCGTCGTGACTTGCTGGGAGGTGATCAACGAAGCCAAGTTTACAGCCTGGTGCTTGTCTCTCTGACCAATACAAAAGAAGGATTAAGGTTATTGTATTTTGTTGTTGTTATTAACGCAATTTGTTGTGGTCTCTTTTTCGTGTAAAGTTGGACGTCCATCTTCCTCCGTCTCTCTTCTATTCTCTTTGTCTGTTTAGTCTTTATCTTCGTGACGCTGATTGGTGATTAATGACCATGATGATAATGACTTAGAATGACGATGGTGAAAATGATTGAGAATGATGATGTCTGTCTGTCTTTATGTCTATGTCTGTCTGGGAAAGATAACAACTAGAAGACATACATGTGTACAGTATGTGTGTGTCTGTATGTTAAAGAAAATTAAAATATCACCTTTTAACCTCACACCTGTATTATTCTTATGAGGAAAAATATATGAAATAATAGCGAGTTTTTTTTTAATGTGTCTGGGTGTTGGTCTGGGGAAGAAGAATCGCTGAGGGGCAGGACGGTAACACAGCCAGTACATGTCGAGGACTGTGTGTGACAATAGTAGTTGTATTCTCTCTCCCTTGGGCGTCAGAGATTGAATTATGGTGGGCGGTGGAGGTGTGCGAGCGGCCCCTTAACTTAATTGTGTGTCGGGGGGGGCTGGCGTCGCTCTATGCGGGTGGCTGTCTCCCTCACCCTTCTCAATTTTCTTTGTTTTTTCCCGTGGACTATTTTTTATTGATGAGGCTCTCTCTCTCTCTCTCTCTCTCTCTCTCTCTCTCTCTCTCTCTCTCTCTCTCTCTCTCTCTCTCTCTCTCTCTCTCTCTCTCTCTCTCTCTCTCTCAGGATTTATTAATTTATTGGTATATATATATATATATATATATATATATATATATATATATATATATATATATATATATATATATTATACTTAATTGTCTGTTGAATTGTAATGTAATTATTTTTAATTGTCGTTTTATTGTAATTTCAAAATATAATGGAATTTAATGTTTTATTCTGATTAGTATTTGCATAATTTTTGTGCTTTTGTTTTTAAATATTTAGGTACACGAATAAAAAGACGAAGGTTAAAGTTACTTGTTGTTAATCAATTTCAGAAGTCACCGGCGTGGAACAAATGACCAAATATTTTAAGTCTTCATAAACAAGAAGATAAAAAGCCCCTTATGGGATTTAGCCAGAGAAAAGGTCTCGTTATGGTCAGTGGGAAGCCATCAGTAAAGCCTTTAATGGTGTCGAAAATACCGGGAGAAAAAGGCAAGAAAGAATTAAATGATCGAGAGAAAACAAAAATCATCAGAAAGAGAAAGAATGTGAGGTGAAAGATGCCGTTATGAGGTGAACGACGCCGTTATGAGGTGAATGACGCCATTATGAGGTTAGTGACGCCGTTATGAGGTGAACGACGCCATTATGTGTGTAGAACTTAACGTGAGACAACCTACTGATAAACACCACTTACCTCTTGAACCTTATCTCACGAACCGCCTTGAATCCTCTTGAGCCCCTTATCCCCTGAACGGCTCAGCCCCCTTAAACCTTGAATCCCATTGAACCCCTTACCCCTTGTGTTCAGCCCCTTACTCCTCACACTCCTTGAACCTAACCCTCGACGCTCCCTCTTGTTTCTCGTACTACTTACGTATGCTGTCATTTCTCCACCCTCCCCTTCCCCACCACCTGTCCCCTCCTCACCCACTACCTCTCCCCTCCCCACCCACTACCTCTCCCCTCCCAACCCCAACCACTACCTCTCCCCTCCCCACCCACTCCCTCTCCCCTCCCCACCCACTACCTCTCCCCACCCACCACCTCTCCCTCCCCACCACCTCTCCCTCCCCACCCACCACCTCTGCCCCTCCCCACCCACTACCTCCCCTCCCCGCCTCTACCTCTCCCTTCCCACCACCTGTCCCCTCCTCACCCACCACCTCTCCCCTTTCCCTTCACCGCCTCTCCCCTCCCGCCTTCCCCCTTCAGGTGCAGTGGAGTTATCCTGACCCACATTGGCTTCTACTTCAGTCTCCTCGATATTGACTCACACTTACGACACTTCTCTCTCTCTCTCTCTCTCTCTCTCTCCACCTCGGTCTCCCTCACTGCCTCCCTCTCCCTCACGGCCCCCTCTCCCTCACGGCCCCCTCTCAACTCACTGCCCCCTTCTCCCTCACTGCCTCCCTCTCCCTCACGGCCCCCTCTCATCTCACTGGCCCCTTCTCCCTCACTGCCTCCCTCTCCCTCAAGTTCAATACCTATCACACCTCATTTCCTCTCCTCTCATCACTCATCCCTCTTCCCCCTCAACCAACAACTGCCTCACCCCTCCTCCCCCTCAACTAACACCTGCCTCACCCCTCCTCCCCCTCAACTAACACCTGCCTCACACCTCTTCCCCCTCAACACCTGCCTCACTACTCTTCCCCCTCAACCAACACCTGCCTCACCCCTCTTCCCCCTCAACACCTGCCACACCCCTCTTTCCTCTCCATTCACCATCCATCCCCCCCTCATCAACTACCCACTCCTCCACCACCCCAACCCACCACCACCGATCGCCCCATTCAGCGAGGCCTCCCCGGGGTGGCTACACAGAGGAGCCGCTCATGGGTAGCGGCCACACAGAGGGCCTGGTCTTGGCCTGGTCGGGTGTGCCTGCTGTGTCTGGGCCATTCATCACGGTTGCGTCATCAATGGGTGATCACGGCCCCGGATTCTTAAAACTACGCTCGTTTAATTATCTCTCTTACCTGGAGGTGTGAGGGACCTACCTTACCTGAGGCAGTTAAACCTACGGCGTCAACTTGGGGAACAAGATGGCTTCGATTTTGTATTACTGCGATTTTCGCTTAACTAGATGCGTCCGGTTGTCTCATCTCAGGGGAGAATTTAACGTACGATGCTTTGAGAATGTTGAACTGGTGTTGTGGAGGGCGGCGCCTACAACAACACCCTCATCTGTGAATCGTAATTATGTCTTCATTTAGGTTGGTTTTGTAACCCGATGACCAGCAGGACTCGCACTCTTAGAGGTTTATACGTTAATTTTACCCTCTTGTCTGCGTGAGGAGAGACCGCATCTAGTTACGGTATAGTCTAGGAGCGACTTTGACGTCACTTTGGCAGCCATCTTTGAGTACTGACTTTAGTGAACTGAGTGTTAATTGCGCTGTGTTGGATTAAGTTAGATTTAGTTTACTTCGACTCACGTAAGTCAACTTTATTTTTATTACATTATTAAGAAATTAGTTGATTACACCTTTTACCATTTTTGCTCTGTCATGTATAAAGCTGCTGACGCAACTAATAGTCAGTTACGCGTATTTATAGATTCTTGTTTTTTTTTAAGTGAAATCAAAGTTTTATTCTTTAACAAAATATGTTTTACTCTGACTGTTGTTGGTTTATATTGTGTCTTGGGATACAATAAATATGACAATATATTAACTTTTAGAGGGGTCATAACCACAGGTATACACTCCCACTTAACCCCAGGTAAACTTCCGCTTGCGATGTTGAGTGTATATTGCAGCTAAGGTTCCGCAAGCGTCCTCAAAATCAAAGTACCGCTTATGGTCGCATGTAAAACTTCACCTGTCCTGTGAGGTCACTACCGGCTGCCTCTCTCACCTTCCAGTGTTATAGTCTCCCCCCTCCTCCCCCCCCAATATTGTCGGTTCTTCCTCCCCCCCCCCCGGGCCGCTGCGGCGTGGGTGGGCCCCTGGAGGAACACGACACACTGTTCAGGGTTCTGGTTGATGGGTCACGCGTGTTGACTGTCGTCCACCAGTGCCGTCAACCTCCCCTGACCGCTGGTTATCATCCCCATTTGTCATCCTCCCTAATGACCCGTGTGGCTGGGATTACTGGTGACTGATATGCTTATTACACGGGGGGGGTGGGGGTGGCGTTCTGGGGGCTGATATGCTCATTACAGGGGGCTAATATGCTCGTTACAGGGTATGTGCAGGGGGTTGATATGCTCATTATAGGGGATGGTCCGAGGATTTGATATGCTCGTTACAGGGGGTATAGAGGACTAATTTGGTCAGTGTTCGTTGTAGGATCCGAATGTTTATAACAGGACCACCGAGGACACAGTGTTTATTCTTGAGCCTTATTACCTGTCCACAAGATGCTATAATGCTCGTTACAGGGTTGCCGAGGCTATAATGCTCATTACAGGGCTTCCACAAGATGCTATAAAGCTCGTTACAGGGCTGCCGAGGCTATAATGCTCATTACAGGGCTGCCGAGACTATAATGCTCATTACAGGGCTGCCGAGACTATGATGCTCATTACAGGGCTGCCGAGACTATGATGCTCATTACAGGGCTGCCGAGACTATGATGCTCATTACAGGGCTGCCGAGACTATGATGCTCATTACAGAGCTGCCGAGACTATGATGCTCATTACAGGGCTGCCGAGACTATGATGCTCATTACAGAGCTGCCGAGACTATGATGCTCATTACAGGGCTGCCGAGACTATGATGCTCATTACAGAGCTGCCGAGACTATGATGCTCATTACAGGGCTGCCGAGACTATAATGCTCATTACAGGGCTGCCGAGACTATGATGCTCATTACAGAGCTGCCGAGACTATGATGCTCATTACAGGGCTGCCGAGACTATGATACTCATTACAGGGCTGCCGAGACTATAATGCTCATTACGGGACATTGGGGAGAGCGTAACCGATCTTTCCATTGTGCCGCAGAGACTGAAATGCTTGATACGTGGCCCCAGGCTAGAATGCTTGTTACGGGGCTAACTAGGCATGACAACGCTCATTATGGGGCCTCTTGTGGTTGGGTAATTGACAAAGTTCGTATTAGTAGCTCTGCCGGTGGCGAATAATTGGCAGATGTCAAGCAACTAAGAGCCGACCGACCTTCCCATGATGTGAATTGTCGGTCCAATTACCCAGGAGATAATGAGTTCCCTTGTTGGAGATTACCCTTTCTCTCTTTCTCATATATTTTACCTCACATTTCCAATATTAGTATTTACTTATTACAATATGTTTCTGGGAAAAATATCTCTGAAATAACGTTTTAATATTTGTTGAACAGTACATTTTCCTTTCGCTTATTATTGTCTCTTATTTTCTTGACTCTGTTTTATCAGTGACACGTAAGAGAAGTTTATTGCCCCGCTATTCGTGGTCTGATTATATACAGATTATTATTCTCTCTGGCGAGTCTAAGGTTTTATTATCTTTAGTCTTCTATAAATATTTACCCTCGTAAGAAATAACGCGAATATAAAGTCATAAATCATACTAAAATATATTCGATTTTTTCTTTAATTTATACATATAATTTGCAAGAAAGAATTAAAATATTACCAGTATATCATAATATACTTCAAAACATTAATACATAATAATTCAATAGAAGAAAAAACTGCATGAATCTCAGTACAAATAGAACTTTGGATCTTAGTATGGACTTTAGTATGTGTTGTTCAGTCTCACCTTCCATACATTCTTGGCGCCCCTCGATGTGATATGTTAAGAATAAAGTTAATACACCAAGTGACTCACTGCCGAATTCACCGGGTAAAATTTTCGCAAGAACTGCTACTGAGTCGTCACCCCTGTGTGCCAAATATCAAAAGCGCACGATAGGCACTCAAGCAATTCCCAAGCAGCAGCAGCAGAGAGAGGTAAAGAAATGTATAAAGGGGTGAAAAAAGATAGAGAGGGAAAGAGAAGGTAAAGAGCAAATGAGACAGAAATAGGGCATTGAGAGAAGGGAGGAATGTGAACGAGAGCAGGAGATAGAAAGAGACAGGTAATGACTTAAAGAGAAATTGAGAATAGGAGAGTGTTAAAGTAGAGAGAGTAGAAATGAGAACGAACGGAGACAAAATGTGGGAGATAAAATGAACCAATAAAAGAGCGAATGAATTATAGTAAATAAGAAAGAAGATGAAGAGGTAAAAGTTGGAAAATAATGGGAAACTCCACTAATGTGGTGAAATGAACAAAGGAAACAAAATCTCTTCATATTTTATGTTTTCGAGGACTTACACTTGTAACATCAGTCAACCCATCGGGGATTTATTTTACACAGAGACACAGACACAGACACACACACAGTCACACACACGTAAATATACAGACTGTCATTGGTCAACACTTTTATCTCTTGATCGTTGTTTGGTATATACAGTGCTGTATATACCTAGACCTTGATGTGTATATATATATATATATATATATATATATATATATATATATATATATATATATATATATATATATATATATATATATATATATATATATATACACTATGACCGTCACGTCTGAAGTACATATACACCAATAATACAAATTTTACCATCACCCTAACTCAGTACATCAATACTGGAAAATTGGTGAAACGAACTGTATTTGGTATTTAGCCATTAAAATTCGTGGCAGGTGCGATAGGTAGAGTGTGGGATATTGTGTGTGATACAGTGCAATACATCACACTCTGGCAACACTATTGATAATGAGGGTCACTATTTATTGGCTCCATTACAATGCTGGTGGGTGGGACTCATCTACGGACGTCACAGAACATATCAAGGATTTTATTTTGGTTTTTGAATTGTCAGCCATTTGTCATGTTGATCAATGGAGGTGCTGTTATGGGGCTGGAGTTTTGTGCCATGTGCCATTGTATTATTATTTTTTCATATTCTGTGCATGTTTTTTTTTTAGATTAATCATTATTAGGTATCAGAATGATGAGAATATTCTTACCCGTGGCCCATATGATAAAATTTGTCCCATCTGACGACTATATATATATATATATATATATATATATATACATATATATATATATATATATATATATATATATATATATATATATATATATATATATATATATATATATATATATATATATATATATATATATACAGTATATACATATATATATATATATATATATGCTCCTTGGTTGAAATGAAAATGTAGACTTACCTGACAAAAATTAGTAATTAAAGATACTTTGAAAAAAATTAAAGGGATTAAAGGAAAATTTTGTGGAGGAGGCAACAATAGACAGGTAAAAAATACTTAATTAAAATTTCCAGACAGGTGATGCTCATTATCAGACAAGAAAAACATTTATTTTTTCTAAGCAAAATTAGGTCAATTGTTGATTGATATGCAATTGTTTTTGTGTGTTACGTAAAAATTAATATTTTAGTTGAATACTGTGTTTCTATTTTTCAGGGAGTACTACAGGGGGAAGGGAGGAGAGATGGGGGAAGTGAGGTAAGAGGTGGTGGAGGAAAGAAAGGGAGGATAGCGTAAGGGTACGAGAGGGAAGAGGAGTAAGGGAGGAAAGAGGGGCGAGAGGAGGAAAGAGTATGGGGCAGGGGAGGAGGAAAGCAATCAGAATATTAAAAGAACCATGTATATTTTATTTTACATTTTTCGACGTATGTATGTATGTATGTATGTATGTATGTATGTATGTATGTATGCATGCATGCATGCATGCATGTATGTATGTATGTACTGTATGTATGTATGTATGTATGTATGTATGTATGCATGCATGCATGTATGTATGCATGTATGTGTGTATGTATGTATGTATGTATGTATGTATAATAATAATAATAATAATAGTAATAATTAACGGTTTATTGAAAGAGCTTGGCAGCCAGAAGGCTGAAAATATACAGTTACATATTTGGGGAATGGGTTACGAATTACAAATAATATACAAGTGTGTGTGTGTGTTGCGCCTGAATTCACTTATTTTTTTAATAGGTAGACAGTTCTAACTACGGTTGAGATTAACTTGGGAAATAACGTGAAGTTCCTTTTTATTGATATTTGTTGTAAAATAAGATAAGCGTCCCTTTACCTTCACCTAAACACCAAAAGTAAACACCATGTTCTGCATCAAATATTTGTAACCCTTATTTGTTCGATAATTAAAATGTATTAGAAATTCGTATTTTCGTGTTATTATATATACAGTATATATGTGGACGTGAATGACTATATTTACGGTGTTTGTAAAGTATGTGTGCATTTTCAACTTTTATAACTTTGTATGTACAGTTGACTTTATGTTATGTTACGTTTAGTTTTCTTTCTTATGTTCTCATTGTTCCTTCCTGTTGGATTATTACTTCCCCTTTCTGTCGCTTTCTCTCTAGTTGAAATTTACGTAATAAATGTCTCTGTACCCTGAAATAAGATAAGGTCAATATCAGTCATTACACAAAGTCTACAGTATTGTCCTGCCGTGTATAATTGCAGGTCCCTAAACCTGCATGGGTACTAGGGTGTGTCATAGGAGGGAAGATCAGCTAAAACTAATGGCCCATCACTTTTTTGGTAGATTTTAGTGTATATAAACAGAAAATAATTTCAGTTTCAATATTTTGCAACCTTTTGCTAGGTAAATTTTAGCGTGAAATTTATCGAAAATCTAACGTACAGCTGCATTAGTGCATTACAATTAAATAGTGAACATTGCTTTCTGACTTCATTCTTTAACAACCCAACTAATAATATTTTTTTCTGTTTCAGATTCTGATGCATTTATAAGTTGATAATATTTGCGATGGCTGCTTGTGTCAGGACGAGGAACCAAAAATCCAGCCATCTCAGTCACTATCTTGGGTCTGGGAGAGAGCTCCTGAAGTCGGAGTTGCCTACATTGAGAGATGCTTTGAAATACGGTGTTTTAATCAGGCAAATCAGTGAAAAGAACCAAAGAACTTACACAAACAAAGACATTGCCAGTGATATGACCAAAGCTGTCTTGGCACAGTACACTCTGGCTAACGCTCAGTTCAAGCCTCCAGTCATAACAAGTCAGAAGAAGATTAGTGAGAGACTGCTAGCCAGTTGGGAAAAGGCAAGAGATATCTCTTTTGGGAGAGGAAAACTTGCAGTTAAGGACAGCTTTGCCAAGCAACTGGACCA
>NW_024720150.1:0-12458 GCF_018991925.1 Homarus americanus
TGAGTTATGTTTAAGAGGTTAATAGGTTATGTACTGTGTATTGATCATATTATACAAACTGTGTCCTGATGTATCAACAGTTGTAACATGTGAGTTATGTTTAAGAGGTTAATAGGTTATGTACTGTATATTGATCATATTATACAAACTGTGTCCTGATGTATCAACAGTTGTAACATGTGAGTTATGTTTAAGAGGTTAATAGGTTATGTACTGTGTATTGATCATATTATACAAACTGTGTCCTGATGTATCAACAGTTGTAACATGTGAGTTATGTTTAAGAGGTTAATAGGTTATGTGCTGTATATTGATCATATTATACAAACTGTGTCCTGATGTATCAACAGTTGTAACATGTGAGTTATGTTTAAGAGGTTAATAGGTTATGTACTGTATATTGATCATATTATACAAACTGTGTCCTGATGTATCAACAGTTGTAACATGTGAGTTATGTTTAAGAGGTTAATAGGTTATGTACTGTATATTGATCATATTATACAAACTGTGTCCTGATGTATCAACAGTTGTAACATGTGAGTTATGTTTAAGAGGTTAATAGGTTATGTACTGTATATTGATCATATTATACAAACTATTAGTGTCCTAATATACCAGCATTTGTTATACAGTATATGAATTGTTCTTTAACAGGTTTTGACCGAATTATACTCATCGCGTCAACGACAAAGGTCTTATTATCCAGCAGGAACCAATAACGCTCCCATGAGCGTTAACACAGAGTGTCATCTACATTTCAAACCGAAAATGTTTTATACTAAAATTTCCTGGACAGTGCGCGCTTAACTAGAAATTGAAAACAAGAAATTTGCATTATACAAACGCGAAAAAAAACATTCCCTTTAAAACTTTTATTTTTTATTGTTTACACAAGCCAGATACATGTTTATTGAACGATATGATCCGGGAATACAATATGTTTTTATGAGAATACTGGTGTTATCATGTGGAGAGAGAGAGAGAGAGAAAGAGAGAGAGAGAGTCGTCACAGATCAGAGGGTGGAAGGGAGAAGTGAGGAAAGAGAAACCATGGCAACAAAAATGAAGAAATTATTAACAAATGATAATAAGAGTTTCGAGAATCAAGAAGTATAAACGTGTTGATGAAAGGACAGAGTGATATTAAGTCAAAATGTATTAAAATATTACATTAACCATTAAGTAGTGAAATGTAATGGACTTTAGTGGTGTCTATTAGCAGTTGTCTGTTTCTTCGTTGTTTGTAAAGCGATGAGAGAGGAAAAAGCTGCTTTATATTCAGGCATGTTTCTTATTACTATAGAGTTTGTTGTGTGGGAAATATTCTCACAAAAATTGACGCTGTTAGTATTCAAGAATTGTAAACATATTACTCGCAAAGTTTGTCCATAAGTAAATCTATAACATAAGCCATGCAGACCTCCATTAAAGTTTATGTCCGGGTTACAATGCGTCTCCCCTGAGAAAATTATTGTCTTAGTTTTATCCCAGAGGTTTAAACACCTTTATCTAAGAGCCATTCCACGTTCAACAATGTTTTAATTCAGTAATATATTTCACGACTGTGTAAACTTCCTTGTTAACTCATTTACAAAGGCATTGTGAACACTGGGTGACTGCCTCCACTGAGTGACTGTCTACACTGAGTGAACACTGGGTAACTGCCTCCACTGAGTGAACACTGGGTGACTGTCTACACTGAGTGACTGTCTACACTGAGTGAACACTGGGTGACTGCCTCCACTGAGTGACTGTCTACACTGAGTGAACACTGGGTGACTGCCTCCACTGAGTGACTGTCTACACTGAGTGAACACTGGGTGACTGCCTCCACTGAGTGAACACTGGATGACTGTCTACACTGAGTGAACACTGGGTGACTGCCTCCACTGAGTGAACACTGGGTGACTGCCTCCACTGAGTGAACACTGGGTGACTGCCTCCACTGAGTGAACACTGGGTGACTGCCTCCACTGAGTGACTGTCTACACTGAGTGAACACTGGGTGACTGCTCCACTGAGTGAACACTGGGTGACTGTCTACACTGAGTGAACACTGGGTGACTGTCTAAACTGAGTGAACACTGGGTGACTGCCTCCACTGAGTGAACACTGGGTGACTGCCTCCACTGAGTGAACACTGGGTGACTGTCTACACTGAGTGAACACTGGGTGACTGTCTAAACTGAGTGAACACTGGGTGACTGCCTCCACTGAGTGAACACTGGGTGACTGCCTCCACTGAGTGAACACTGGGTGACTGTCTCCACTGAAAAATAAAACAATTTTAGACAACACAGAACTCAAGCGAACCGAATCTGTGTATGTTAGTTTTGTTTCGAGTATGTGGATATGAACGCGGCTGTGTGTGTGTTTGCAATATGTATGTGTTGGCCTGAGAACCGTCCAGCGTTTGTTTGACTTGACAAAGGCACAAATAAATCACGAGAATGAAAGATGTTACTGGTAGATCATTCGTGTACTTCGTCTTCTGGTACATAGGTGAGAAACACACACACACCATTACTAGGAGTCCACCAGACATTCTTCGTTCTTCTGCACCACTACCACCATCACCACCACACACTGTGAGAGACGCCATTACACCAATTCCAACTTTTCTGTCCCTATATCTATCTATCTCCCTTTTATACTTTTCTCTCCCTCTCTCTTATCTCTCGCTTCCTACTACTCACCACATGAGGGCGGCACCAGGTGTGAGATTGCATCATTTGCTACAGGTAACCTTTTCCCCTCCAGTTAAGAACCAATTTCATCGTCAACTTGAGGAAGACCACCTCACTCCTGCGGTGACCCGTCTTAACACACGATTTGATGGTCGTACTGCAGCACCGATTCTGGGAGTGTCTACACACACACACACACACACGCGCGCGCGCGAGAGAGAGAGAAGAGAGAGAGAGAGAACAATAGCTTTCTTTGTTTTCGAGGAGTCAAATTGGTTTGTCGATTAGGGACGATCATGTAGATAATCATGTAAATTAATATTTGAATGTGATCATACCTAACCTAACCTAGCCTAACCTAACCTAAGTACCATTTGGTTATGATAGTAAACGACGCGTTATTTGTAAAGTGAGCAACTGGCTCCAGGTAAAGTGTGTTAAAGGCTACCGCACCTGACGTAATCATGTCTGAGCTGATGATGTTAGATCGGCCGAGCATTTTACTTTGTTTCCAATTATCGTTTTCATGGAAGAATTTCATTAACACATCATCACTGTTATAAGTTCTTTCGTTAAGATTTATTCCTGAGTGGTAGTGGCAATTGGTGAAGGTGGTTTTAGGTGCTAGTGGTGAGAAGTGGGTGGTGGTGGTGGTAGAATAGGGTGATTGTGGTGATAGGTGGTGGTGATGATAAGATAGGGTTGTTTTGATGGCAGGTGGTAGTGGTGGTGATACGTGGTGGTGGTGATGTTGGTAGAATAGGGTGATTGTGGTGATAGGTGGTGGTGATGATAAGATAGGGTTGTTTTGATGGCAGGTGGTAGTGGTGGTGATACGTGGTAGTGGTGGTGGTGGTAGTGGTGGTAGGTGGAATGAAGGAGAAGTAACGGGTGAAGAAGAATGACAGTGGAAGCAAATATCAGGAAAGAAGAAGGATAACAAAAACAGGAGGATAAAGATTGAGAAGATAAGTGTAGGGGAGAAATGAAAGAAAAACCGAGCAGATAAGACAAATGAAGGAAGTGGTTGATGGGGTGATAAAGATGTGAGAGGAAGAGACGAAGATAAAGGAAGAAAACTGAATGGACAGACAAAAAAGTGAAGTGAAAATATTCGGAGAGAGAGAGAGAGAGCTTTTGAACAGTGAGAGATAGTTGGGATGCAGAGTGTAAGATATCACGGGAAGTATCAGGGAAAGATTAGATCAGGGTACGAACGAATATATTGAGACTATACCAGGAACTGAAACTGATGAAATAAAAGTGCATAAAAACAGCTTGTTTAAGAAGCTTCTGACTCAAAAGTTCACAGATTCAATCTCCATATTACTTTAGATCAGTTCCAGGAACTTTTGTCCGCGACTGTACTGGCATGTCTATAAAAATTCTTAAATTTTTACAGAATTAACTTTGAAGGTTTCCTGTGTCTGAGAATTTCGTTCAAATGTTGTATGTCTGTTAGTGACGAGCTTCATGTATACACAACTAAGAAGTATCTATGGATGGGTCCGATGAATTACAAAATGAACACTGCGACTCTTGTTGTCTCGGTAACGTTGTCAAAAACCTTCGTCCGCTGTGTCATAATGTCTAACACAAAATTGTAAAGACACTACACCTATAATATTCCTTCAAAAACTCTCTCTATTTCCACCCCCATCTATCCACCCCTCTCTCTCTCCCCGCTCTTAAAACATGCTATACAGGTATGGGTAAATGTGTGAAAATCCTTCTTTTCTTCCAGTAATTTCAGCCTAAATGAACACAGCCTAATAAATCCACCATTGCAGTAAGGATTATCTACAACTCTCTCTCTCTCTCTCTCTCTCTCTCGTGTCCAAAGTACAGGGGCAGCAGCTAGTGTAAAACTTGACAGACAGAAAGACAGACGGACAGAGAGAGAAGCTTAGTACACGTGCTATGAGAAATACTTTGTTACAACCTCAGTAATAAAAATTCACCAAATTGCTCCTACATAAAGTAATATGTGTGTGTGCATATGAAATGTTTTTACTGTCAAATTATAATTAGTGTGTCGGTACTGAGGCTGGTGGCAGGATCTAATTCGCTCATATATATATTAAATTCCTCCGTGACATCTAATAGGTTAGGTTACGCTAGGTTTAACGCTTTGTTTATTGTCACCTTCATTTCGTGTTTTTTTTCTTCAAATATTTCCTGTTTTGGGTAATCAATTAGTGTAGGTTCAGGTGAGGTAGAGGTTACCTGTGGACAGTGATGTGTTTGTTGTCGTTACTTACTACTACCATAAGCACCACCATTAGTTACCACCACTACCTCCTACTACCAGCCACACCACCATTACCATCACCACCATCACAAACATTACCACATCCTTCTACTACCCCCCCCCACCACTTACTACCACCATCCCCTACCATCACCACCATATTGAACCACTAACACCACCAGCGTCATTGACACCACTAACCTCACTAATACATGAATTTATCCACAAATATCCACACACGTCCGCACTACCATAATAACAAACGCACTCATAAATATCAGTACAACACACACACACACACACACGTATACACACACACACACACACACACACACACACACACACGTATACACCAAAATACATACACAGACATACTCATATATACAGCAGGTAATGAGACTTATTTTCCCATATATCTGGTAAATTTACATGTTGGTATTTTCTGAACAATTTACATATAATACTTGCCATTAGTCGCTGCCTCGCCCACCGAAGGCCTCCAGACAGTCGTGTGTGTGTGTGTTTGAGCGAGAGAGCAGAACATCCATCCATACAGCATTTCACAGGATCACAGAAGCAATTTTACCTGACCAACCCTGACTAACAACTCCTTCACTGTGGATGTGGGTTAGGTTAGGTTAAGTTAGGTTTGAGTTAGACTAAATTAAAAGCTAAGTTAAGTTATTTTGAGTCGGTGTCGAAGGCTTAGTTGGTCACTTAAAATGCATTCTCAAATAATGGATGACTTATCGGTTAGCTTAAATCCCCTCCCCTCGCATACACTACCGGGGTCATTTTCTTAATGGTGCAGACGATGGATGAGAGCCAATGAGGATTTTACTGAGTCCTCTGTGAGCCCTTGAGTGATGCACGTCCTGTTTCTCTGATGCAGTAGTGGAAAATTATGCTTCTTTCTTTCTTTCTTTCTTTCTTTCTTTCTTTCTTTCTTATCCAGGCTGACTCTCTCTCCCTCCCCTCTTCCGGTAACATTAGATCAATATGCAATTATATCATGAATATAGCGGCAGCCTCCTGAGAGAGAGAGAGGCGTACGGTATTATAGACATTCTTTAACAGAAGATGAAGTGTTATTTTTTTCTACAGGACAGACAACACATCATGAGACACAGGACAAGCTTAAGAGATTACTGTCGACTCTTGTGATAACAGCTGCGTGTATCCAGCCCTCTCAGGTCGTGGTACTGTTTTTGTTCCAGTGTGATGATGTTCTTGTTCCAGTGGTGATGCTGTTCTTGTTCCAGTGGTGATGCTGTTCTTGTTCCAGTGGTGATGCTGTTCTTGTTCCAGTGGTGATACTGTTCTTGTTCCAGTAGTGATGTTGTCGTTGTTGTTCCAGTGGTGATGTTGTTGTTCCAGTGGCGATGCTGTTCTTGTTCCAGTGGTGATGCTGTTCTTGTTCCAGTAGTGATGTTGTTGTTGTTCCAGTGGTGATGTTGTTGTTCCAGTGGCGATGCTGTTCTTGTTCCAGTGGTGATGCTGTTCTTGTTCCAGTGGTGATGCTGTTCTTGTTCCAGTGGTGATGCTGTTCTTGTTCCAGTGGTGATGCTGTTTGTGTTCCAGTGTTGATGTTGTTGTTGTTCCAGAGGTGATAAAGACTTCATTATGTTATCAGTACAAGATAATTCAGCATCTCATAAGTCATGATCACCATCCTTCACCATCCTTCACTACACTTTATCTTTATCCACCTCCTCACCTCTCACCAACCCTCACCATTCTCATCTACCTTTCACCATCAGGCCTCATAGCCTTACAGCGTTACAGATTAATACATAATACCATCAGGTACTCTTTATATCTCAAGTCTCAAAAGAAATATTCACGCTTTAAAAGATATTAATCATTATAAGTTTGTGTGTAATGCAAGAGTTCCACCGCTAAGGCTGCATGTGAGGCATTTGCATTATTTCCAATATTCTTCTCTATTCTTTACTGTTTTATTAATGTTTGCCTCCGGAATTTTTTTAGATATGGTAATAAAACACAAGCATTTTTTTTTTATCAGGAAGCTGTTTAAATCTGTCTCGTGAGAGTGTTAATTAAATTCTCTATTATTTTTTCCCTGTATCTGTTTCCCTTCGTTCACAGTACCTTAAATATGTGCTTAGTTTATGGTGAATCAGTTTAGTATAAATCTGAATAATTATAGGAATAAGTGTAAGTTAATAATAATATTAATAATAAAAGTAACTGCAGGTGAAATATTACTATCCTAAAGAGTCATAAGGCTTAACTGAAACCTGTTACGTGACAGGAAGGTGCGAGTAAGGAACGCTGGCGGAGAGGGGGAGGGGAGGGGTGGAGAGGAAGAGTAGTGTGGGAGAAGAGAGGGAGAGTTGACCTAAACAGTCAAGGGTGAGTAGAGGCAGCGTGTGGGGGCCGTGCTGGACGCCTGCTGCCGGGGGTCTGGGAGAAAGTGTCGTGCGTGTCTGTGAGTCGGCGAGGGAAGGTAGGCGGACTATAGTACCTGACAAATCGTGTTATTATACTTCATCATAGCTATATTTTATATTGTACCGCGAAATACAGCACACTAGTTTTGATATGAGTTATTCATTTTCACTAATTCAAGCTTTGTATTGATTCATCTATAGTCTTACTGTTGTATGTAAAAGTTTAATGTAATTTATCAACTGGTAGTAACGTTATTAGTCATGGAAAATTTATGTAACGTTATTAAAGGATGATTTCCAATTCCCATCAATGGTGTAGTATTATAAAGCCGAAAATAGCCGCTCGAAAGCTGTTGGAACGACCTCAGATAACAGGAGTTGTATACCTCTGATGTGCCCCGACTCACGCGGACTGCTGTTAGGGCGGATGCCTATCTTAATAACTGTATATTTTAGTATTATTACCTGATTCACGCTTCGTAATATACCTCCTGTGTGTGTGTGTGTGTGTGTGTGTGTGTGTGTGTGTGTGTGTGTGTGTGTGTGTGTGTGTGTGTGTGTGTGTGTCCGTCCGTCCGTCCGTCCGTTAATTGCGAGAAAGTATTTTGGTCTCAAGAGAACGCTGAGAGATAATTAGCTGGAGATAAAAGGAAAAGCTCTTACTATTTCCTCCCAGGTATTTCTCAGACGTTGAGCTGAGAAGTAAGTGTGGCAGAAGCGATAACTGGGAAGTGGCGCAGCTTTCAGTAATTACCATAAAGCAACTTTTACTCTCGTCTAAGAATCGTCTTTTGTTTGTTGAGAATCTACCTGGTCAGACCCTGGCTGTATTAGGGCTTCATTAACAGGATTGGTATTTTTCTGATGTGTGATATTGGTATAGAAGCTTATCCTCTGTTGCGTCTGGACAACCATCTGATCAATAGAGAGAAAGGTGGGCAGACAGAGATGTTGATATAGTGAGACAGTCAGGTAGGCAAAGGGAAAAGCAGTATTAGACAGACGGAGCTACAAAGAGAAAATGATAGCGAGGGAGATAGACAGAGAGACAATTAGGCAGAGACTGAAACGGAGACTTACACAGACAAAGTGACAAAGTTTATCAGTGATAGGTCAGGCCCTTGTATTATGGACCAACCTGGCTGAAAGTTGAGTCAGTTTCTCTCCCTCTCTCTCTTATACCAATTGGTACATTTTATTTTTTAAGAGAATCCATAAGATTAGAATGAATGTAGATATTTTGTGTTACTAGAGAGTTCATAAAACACACACACACACACACATCATTCACAATGTACAATTAACACTATAAAGGTGGTAAAGACAGCAGAACATAGTGTAAACAAGATAATAGTCGCGTACTACAACACAGGAAATGAAATAGTACTAGTAAAGTGGAAGCAGATGCATACATAAAAGTTTATAAGAATAATTCACTACGATAATACTGGTCCAAAAGTTTCCCCCTTAACAGTATATATAGTTAAAATAGTAGTTATACATTCTATCAAAATAAAGGATTTGTAAAAAATAAAAATACTGGAATGAACGTCAAAAGAAAAGAGGGAAATAAACAAATAAATAATAATAGGAGAGTTCACACGCTGTGACAAAAATTATTTTCTTTTTACTTCGGAGATTCCCCGGTCGGCAGTGTTGCCAGGTCTTGGTGATGCAGAGAAGGTACTGTCGTCTAGGGGACAGTGAAATTTTGCTCAAAGCTGCACTCTTCAGGCATTGTTCCTTATACATATCTAAGACTCCATGCCAAATTTGAAGCTGATATGTCGAGGTTTAGTCTGCCGCATTTTCTACTGAAATTTTTAAATTTACCTACAGTACTAGCCAAACAGCCGCTGTGGCGGTGCAATGTTCTGTTCAGTGTTTATCAACTTTTTTTTCATATCTCTTATTTCATTTAAGTTGTCTTGTTGCAGATGAGTATGGTGCTATGTCTATATTGATTATCAGGGCTCTGACAGACACCAGTTCACAGAACCGGACAAGACTCCCTACACTGGCTGCCGCTTGTGACCGATACTTGATTAGTGATTATGCTGGAGCTGCCATTGCTACTGCCACCTTAACTGACTATGGCATTATCACAAAGGATGACAAGAGTCAGGTTATTGGACCACATAAGCTGCGGGATGCGAGACAAAAATACCGATTTAAGAGGCAAGAAATTGAGATGGCTAGTTTAGATAATTTGACATCACTCTATTTTGATGGTAAGAAGACCGCCACTCGTGTGATGATAAAGAATGAGAAGACCGAGAAATGGAGTTCGAGGATGATGGTGAAAGATCATTATGTCATCATGGTTGAGCCTGGCAATGAATATCTCACACATGTGACTCCCAAGACTGGACACGGAAAGCAGATTGCCAAAACTATTCACGAGTTTCTGGTGGAGAAAAATCTAACCCAGCAGCCCATTGTGTGTGTTGGTTGTGATGGAACCAATGTAAATGTAGGATCAGAAAATGGAGTCATTCATCATCTTGAAATGTTACTTGGTCACCCGCTCCATTATTTCATATGTCAGCTTCACGGAAATGAGCTGCCTTTCCGCGCAGTTTTTTATCACTATGATGGTAAACCAAGTGGTCCTGAGCATTGGCGTGGTCCCATTGGAAAGCAGATCAAGGAGTCTTTGTCTGAGCTTCCAGTTGTCGCCTTCCAGCCAGTCAGTTTCCCTGATTTCCCTGTGTTTAATGATGAAGTGGAGAAAGATCTGTCCTGGGATCAGAAATACCTGTATAGGATTTGTAAAGGAGTTATCACAGGTGTTGTTGAAGATGACTTGGCTGCTATTGAGCCAGGTCCTCCCTGTGTGTCAAGGTGGAACACCTTATGGAGTAGAATCCTCAGGCTGTATGTAGCAACATCAAGACCCAGCCATGAGTTGAAAAGAATTGTCATTACAATAATAAAGTTCAGTGCTCCAATGTGGTTTTACATCAAGATACACCCTTACGTAACACACGGCTCAAGGAACGTATTCCAGTCCCTGCTATATATGAAACACCTGAATAGTGAGGAGGAGACGATAGTGAAGAAGGCTGTCCAGAGAAATGCATACTTCGCCCACACAGATCAACTTCTTCTTGGTATGTGTGCAGATGAGGACATGACTGTTAGAGAAAAAGCTGTCTCAATGATAAGAAAAATTAGAGAGGAGAATCAGTAAAAGGAAGAATGCACTGGCAGATCTGAAGAGGAGGAGGAAGATTCTGATGCTGCTGTTGACGAGAATTTGTTAAACTATACTGATGAGGAGGGTAAAGATGGAGATGGGAATGAGGATGTGCCTCCTGTAGTCAACATGAGAAAGGTGGTGACTCCGAAACTAAAGTGGCAAGCAAAAAACTATCATTCCATGATTAACTGGAGGAATGAACTCAAGACTGAGCCTCCTTACATTGCTTCTCTGTCAAATCTACAGGTTAATGACATTCTTGAGACACCATTAGTGGTGCCCAAGTGGCCAAACAGCACTCAGGCGGTCGAGAGAGGCATAAAAGTGATGACTGAAGCTTGCACTGAAGTGACGGGATACGAATCGAGAGATGGATATATTAGGCAAAGATTATTGTCTAGGAAAATGATGCCAAGGTTCCGCACAAAAAATAATTTCAATATGAACTTGTAATGATTTTCTATACGGTGTACCTGTAAAATAACATGTGAATTAAATCGATGTCACCCATGTAAAATTTATCATTATCCTGGAAAACATTAAATGACACCTAATTTTTGGTATACACTAAAAGTTGACAAAAGTCGTTCGCGATGCGGCAGGGTAAGTATGCAACTATGCATGAAATGGCATGAAATTTTGCACAGGTGTTTGTTACAGCCATACAAACGATGCCTGAAAAGTGCAGCCTGCAACTCAAATAAAAGTGTTTTTTCCCTGCCCCCTACTGTCGTCCCTGCTCAGCCCGCGCGTTGAGTTGGTTATACTGATAATATGTTTTTTAAATAAACTGTATATCAACACCACAGCCTTTAACACCTTTCAACAATTCCAGGTGTACCGTTTATTATGTGTGACTCATACAGGTGTACCGTTTATTATGCGAGACTCATACATGCGTACCGTTTATTATGCGAGTCATACAGGTGTACCGTTTATTATGTGAGGGTCATACAGGTGTACCGTTTATTATGTGAGACTCATACAGGTGTACCGTTTATTATGCGAGACTCATACAGGTGTACCGTTTATTATGCGAGACTCATACATGCGTACCGTTCATTATGTGAGTCATACAGGTGTACCGTTTATTATGTGAGAATCATACAGGTGTACCGTTTATTATGTGTGACTCATACAGGTGTACCGTTTATTATGTGAGGGTCATACAGGTGTACCGTTTATTATGTGAGACTCATACAGGTGTACCGTTTATTATGTGAGGGTCATACAAGTGTACCGTTTACTATGTGAGGGTCATACAGGTGTACCGTTTACTATGCGAGACTCATACAGGTGTACCGTTTACTATGTGAAGGTCATACAGATGTACCGTTTACTATGTGAGACTCATACAGGTGTACCGTTTACTATGCGAGGGTCATACAGGTGTACCGTTTACTATGTGAGGGTCATACAGGTGTACTGTTTACTATGCGAGTCATACAGGTGTACCGTTTATTATGTGAGACTCATACAGGTATACCGTTTATTATGTGAGGGTCATACAGGTGTACTGTTTACTATGTGAGGGTCATACATGCGTACCGTGTATTATGTGAGTCATACAGGTGTACCGTTTATTATGTGAGAATCATACAGGTGTACTGTTTACTATGCGAGACTCATACATGCGCACCGTTTATTATGTGGGTCATACAGGTGTACCGTTTATTATGTGAGTCATACAGGTGCACCGTTTATTATGTGAGAATCATACAGGTGTACCGTTTATTATGCGAGACTCATACATGCGTACCGTTTATGTGAGTCATACGGGTGTACCGTTTATTATGTGAGAATCATACAGGTGTACCGTTTACTATGTGAGGTCATACAGGTGTACCATTTACTATGCAGGGGAGATCGCCACAGGGGTACCGTTTACTATGAAGGTCACA
>NW_024720151.1:0-12603 GCF_018991925.1 Homarus americanus
CAATATGTTTGTCAAATTAAGTGCTGGTGGTTAACTTTTGACAAGAAGCCAAAGCATTAACTGATGGGCTGTGTACTTAGTCTTGTCTAGCGTTCTCTCACCTCCAAATTTATGGGTTTGTGTCCAGACAAGCTGGCGGGACACTAATGGTTTCCTCAGCTTAAAGTATTACCTATAAAACTGTCGGAGGTGTGGGAAGGTAAGTGATGGGTCCTGACAAGGTGTGAAGTATATGTCGACTGACCGACCATTCGACACTGAGAAACAGACATAATGTCAGTTACGTAAGGACCCCAGATAAGATGTGCAATGTTATTCATAAAGACAAGTATTTACAGTTACAATGTTCAGTACTGCGTTATGATGAAATATTAAGGGAAACGGAAATGCTCTTAAACAACATAAACTGTCTTTATTCGCTTTATGTACCACAAATACAGTAAGTCGTTTGTCGCTGACTATCAAAATGGATCATGAAAACAACCCCACACTCCCTCGTCTCTCAAATCATACACGGAGGGGTTTTTTGTACGGGGATTAGCCCACCCGGGCACAGGTCACTGACCCACATCGGGACCTGGGACGTAATAATAATAATAATAATAATAATAATAATAATAATAATAATAATAATAATAATAATAATAAAAATAATAATAATAATAATAATAATAATAATAATAAACATAATAATAATAATAATAATAATAATAATAATAATAATAATAATAATAATAATAATAATAATAATAATAATAATAATAATAATAATAATAATAATAATAATAATAATAATAATAACAATAATAATAATAATAAAATAATAATAATAATAATAATAATAATAATAATAATAATAATAATAATAATAATAATAATAATAATAATAATAATAATAATGATAATAATAGTAATAACAACACTATAATAATAATAATAATCATAAAGAAATACAAAGAAAAAAATAAATAGTGAGAAACGCTACACTACAGTATATGTATGTTGTGTTATCAAGTAAGAGAAACAATTGAGACCCTGCAATTGTGGGTAAATGAGGCAGAAAGTCAGATCAGCAACTTTGGGACTTGGTCACAATATTCGTGATGCCATATGGCATCAGGGTCTACCATTAGACAATACATTATGCTTCCAATATCTTCCCAGGCGGGAGTACCTCCCTGTTTGATAGCTGCCTACTACCTACTACACTGTATATCTACTGTTCTTCGTATCTACTTGTTTTCTATCTGCCTCAGTCATTCAGTCATCCTATTCCATTATCTCCATATATTCAAACATCAACACAATCTCTATTTTACTTATTCAGACATTTATCTCTCTACCAAATGATCTTTTAATATTGCAGTCCTCACTCTGTCTTCTCTTGATCTTCCTCACCCGAACCTCAAGATAATTATTTCCAAGTTAGCACCATCTATCATCATTTACCGTATCTCTCAATATCCGATATTCATATCCCGGAACAGCACTTCTTGGAACTCTCCATTTCAGAATGTTTTTCCTATGTCATACAGCTTCCTGGAGTTTAAAACATCTTGTTGCAAATGTTTCTTCACTCTTTGGTGATGGGTCGCCTTGAAAACGATGCCTGTGTAATCTCTGCCTACACTTTCTATTTGTTAAAAGGTGTTTATAGTACACAAATGATATTGACAGTACATATCCTGGAAGTAAACCGAATATAATCGCTATCCAACTTTTTCCAACCTGGACCTCTCGAACGGACTTCACTTCCTGAATCTCTATCACATACTAACTGTAACTTGCAACAGAGTAGTGATCTAAACAAACTATTGAATAATCCTTCTATCAGTTTTATGTTATTTGCTCTACTTCCAGAACAAACTTGCTCAACCACGACAGTTTCAGAGCCCTTCTCCCTGTGTGTAGTACTATAATACATTATGTACAAAGAGGAAACCTCAAATACATTTCCGTTCTTTATACCTCAACTGCCCACACCACCACTACCATTTCCTCCACCCACACCCTTGTATTCAGATCACCAGCATCAACAAAGTATTACCTCTCTCGCTGAACAACACATTTCAGCTCGATTAATCAAAGAGCTTGTTTTTGTGTTTTGTTTCATAGTCTTCGTTCAAACTTACCCAACAGTTATTCTGGTCTCGATTAAGTCTATCTTCAACCTATTCCACAATGATCGTAAACAAATTGATTCATATATTACCACATGTCTCCCTATCTGACCAAAACATTGAAAGTTGTTCTATCCCCCTTCTCTTGTCTATACCTAATAACAGCATCTCTCTCTCTCAGTATTTCTACCTCTCTCCTCCCATGTACTGTACACCACACTATCTTTCATCCTCTTATTCCGTCTAGCAAATTCGTCTCACTCACTGCCACCGTCCTGTATTGTAATGGTCGCCGGAAATCATTGTAACCGATATTGCAGGAGCGTCTCTAATATTAGTCCCGAATTGCTTCTACATAGTCGATAACCTAATTTATCTAAATATAAAACATTGACAAAGAAGAGTTATATTATAAGGAAAATAAACTCATATCTTCATGAGTAACATTCCCAATAAAAACACATCGGTAAACTTGCACCCAAACGAGGTACTAAATCAGTGAGTGGTCATCTTCACTTTTGATCTTTTGACCAAGAAATATAATTTTGGCAATGATAAATAACAATAATACATACATACATACATACATACATACATACATACATACATGCATACATACATACATACATACATACATACATACATACATACATACATACATACATATATATATATATATATATATATATATATATATATATTATATATATATATATATATATATATATATATATATATATATATATATATATATATATATATATATATATATATATATATACACGTGGCGGCGGGTGTGTCCTCACTAGATGTGGTGTTGAGAATATCAACCTGGGATGAGAGAGATTTGTTGGTAATTGAATTTACAGAAAACGAAAGAAAAGATTGATAATATATGTATATTCAGGAAAAATAATAATAAGTGAATCAACTAAATATTGATCAAATAAGTGATGACGTGCTCTAAATTCTAATATCAGTTGATAGCAACACGATAGCCAACTCACAAATAAACTGTAAATTACATACGACATAAAATTTTGGATATTCATAAAACAATTTACATAATGTCAAAAGAGTTCTTTAAATTTTTTGTAGGACTGTAAAATGTATTTTGTAATTTGGCTTAAATTTCATAGTGGATATATTTTTGTCTCTTCTGCTTAACAACATTTACTTGTTGCTTTCCATTTGAACTTATAATTTAATTATCCAGAAGATTCTTTAGACACTTTCAGAGTTGACTCACACAAGCAGTAAGATGAAAAAAGTCTGAAAAAAGTTTATTACAGTATAATTTTGTTCCTAATAGTTCTCTCAGTAAGATTTTGCCTCTTTGTTGTGTTATGTGTCGCCTCTTCTTACTCTCTCAAGTATTAACTGATCCATCATGTGTGTAGCATCTTGATGGGTCTTAGACACATGGCGATTTACACGAGTAATATTTGCCTACACATTAAATTCTGTTCCGAGAGGAAAAAAAACAAAGATTTCGTATTAGTATCATTTTGTATGTTATTAAAATATAAATCTATAGTTACAAAACTTATGTAAATTAATTAAAAAATTATATCACTAATGCTGAAGCAGTAGATGATTCGACTAAAAACTCGCCCAGTGATATTCAGCTGTTGTAATAATTATGTTAAGCTGATAGAGAAGAGCTGATTCTAAAATATACTCCCACAACACCTTGCTCCCGAGTCTAGTTTTACCTAACAGCCTCGACAACATAATCCAGAGACGTCCTCCCCCTTAGCACAAGTTGACGACCCCTTTGTTAACAACATTATCTGGTCTTTTATTTATGACATTCATTACTAAGATATTATACATAACATTACATAGAAAATACATCCACTTCCTGTAATACCTCATTGAGCTGATTAATATGAGGTGAATTACTACTTGTTATTCTCAAATACCATAACTCAGAGCTGCATTAATAAATTAAATAACACATACCATTATACTAGTTAAGGAACATCACCCAAGGGTAAAGATTGTGAAAAGCAACAACACATTAGACCAGCAGTTGTGTGTATCATCAATTACCAGGCGGTGGTGGGGTAAAATTCTGCGGTTACCACACGCCAAGTTTCATTACCTTATTTTTTTCCCCCCTTTTTTAATATATTTTTTTTTACCTGTTACAATTCTTTCCTAAATACACACGCCGTTGGTCTTTTATATAACAACAAGACAAATCTGAAATGTTGCGTATAAAAGCTCCTAGGATCAGTACAGTATCTCAGTAGGCAGGTATGTGTATGATTACCTTTACATGCATGTTATTATTCACTTATCCGTACCGTATGTATTAGGTCTCTATGTATTAATAAATTTCATCAAAGTATCTCTAAAACCAACGAGAATGTTTCAATAAATCTATGTATATTCGTGATGTAAGAGTTTCATGGGTGATCGAGATGTCACTCTCTAAGAATTGTAATATTTGTTTTTTGGCACTTGAGGGATGTCCACCGTTATCTAGGCAAATATTTTCATCATAGTTTCTTATACATGTAAATAGAAAGGTATAATATTTGACCTTATCTGCCAGCCTTACAATAGCCTCGTTATGTCACCCCTTTCAGGTGCACCAGAGCTCCTTATACCACTCCATGGTGATCAATTAGTGTGCGTGTGTACTTGATCTTTATCTTTAATTTCACTACTTTCACATTTTTTACCTAACCTCACCTAACCTAATCTAACCTAACCTAACCTAACCTAGCCTAACCTAACCTAATCTAAGCTAACCTAACCTAATCTAACCTGACCTAACCTAACCTAACCTAACCTAACCTTCATTGGGTACTTTTCATATGGCTTAACTATTACCAAAGAAAATTATTGATGGTGATCTCGGCCAATATTATGATGGGACGAAATCACTAAAATGGGCTGAGGTCACCACTGAATGTGGGCCGAGGTTACCACTAGATGTGACCCGAGGTTATCACTGGATGTGGGCCGAGGTCACCACTGAATGTGGGCCGAGGTTGCCACTAGATGTGAGCCGAGGTTATCACTGGATGTGGACCGAGGTTACCACTGGATGCGGGCCGAGGTTATTTGGCCGAATTTACCATAGGCCGACGTCACTGGCACCCGAGATTGTGCTGCTGTCATCAACACAAGAAAACGCCTCAACTCTTGTGTATATGTAAACACTGATATTATGATCTGATTTATAATTAAACCTGAAATGTTGGATTCTGTAGGTTAAAAGAGATTTGTTAAACTATTATTTTTGGGGGAAATTTAACTTAAACAAAGAGACCTCGGAAAATTTGTTCAGACTTGTACCCAGAACCAGCAGAACCTGATGGTCAGTCCCCGTGTAAGGTCACGGTGTCTCTGTTATATAAAGTTTGCAAGGTGCTTATATATTACAGCTTCACTTCTCTTAATATACAGTATTGGTTAATGTATAAAAGCTATTTTATAATGAATAATTCACTCCTCTTGTATATCTTTGTCCCTTATTTATTCTTATACTAATACAATATGCAGAGCAATGAAGAATTATTTACTTTATCAATAAAATGATTCCATTATAACCATACAGTAATTTAGTAAGTCGGTAAATGATGAAGTGAAATACTCTCGCAGAATTGTATCAACGTTATAAAGAAGAAGTATTTAGTAATTGTTTTATAACGCGTGGCATCTCCAAGACCATCTATGTTTTCAATCCGTCGACCCTCTATAGCACTGGTTCCCAAACTGGGGGCCATGGGCCCCCAGCAAAATTTAGGGGGCCATAAGCTGAGGCTATGTACACATAAAAATCCCAAGCCCCACCACACTAGAACAGCCAGTCAGCAGCTGAGCCAGCCAGAGATATGGATTGGGAGAGGGGGGCCATGGATAAGGATCATATATGAAAAGTGGGTAATGATCAGAAAAAGTTTGGGAACCACTGCTCTAGAGAGTCTAGAAAATACTTTGTGGTTCCCCAGTTGAGAAGCTCTGGTAGAGGAAGTAGAGTAAATGATAGTGTAGACACCGACACAGGCTATAAACCAGTTTAAAATAATACAGATGGGAGGTATACATGATGAGACTAACTTCGCGATTACTAACACACACGTACTTAAAAAAAATCATTATGGATAGGAACTATCCGGTACACGCAGTGAGTTTCATTTTGACTGATGTGTATATGGGCGAACCTCCCATCACCTATAAGGCCATCAGTGACGGACACACCTGGTCTGGACTACTCATCAAAACAGCTTCTAATTTCCATGGTTAAGGATGCCTGTATATTATTTCCCATTTGAAATACACTTAAATTTGGATTAATTCAGGTCATCGGACTTAAGTGACTTTATCTTGCTAAATTATTACCATTAGCTACAACAACACGGAATGTACTGAGCATCAGGCGAGCTTCTATAGGTTTTTAACCTTAGTATGCCCTCGTTAACTATTGGGTGGAGTAACCCGTACCCATAATAAAACACCAGTTTGATAAGGGAATAATGACCGTGTAGAGATAAATCTGTGTTGTGGAGTAATCGCTTAATAGATGCTGTTTCACGTGATATTTTACTTAGACTAAAATTATCACTACCATGAAACATCTGTACGTGTTACCAAGATTAATATACAAAGATAAAGTTCTATTAGAATATATCAGATATAATCCTCAAATTGTTTTAATGTAACCTAAAACTAAAGGGCTCATCAGGAAATAGTAAATAACGTATAAGTATTTTGTCTTTACAAAACAAAAATTGAATCCCTATTTGAAAACAGATATCTTAGACTGACAAGGTGACAGTTGGTTGCCTCTATTCCGGGCTTTGAATGTTTACATATATTTGATCCTAAAGGAGTAGAAAAAGTAAATTTACTTAAAATATGAGAGTAACATTTTTTTCACCTTATCGTTATCAATTTTATATTATATGTAACCCCAAAAAAGAATATCTTTATTACCTGACTGTGGCTACAGCTTTAGTGTGTTTACTTATGTGTTACCAGAGAATTAGGCTAAGGTCTTGGGTGACTTCTCATACTTTACTTGAGCAAGAAATCTATTTTTTTCCCCGAGATCGAGATTTTTAAAAGTTGAGATCAAGATCTTTTGCAATTTTAACATTTATGAATCATCTAAGGACTTGCCCGCCCAGGTAACACTTGAATGGCTAAACTTGAAATAGGATATTCTTTTGGTCGTGTTTATACAACTATGACTATTTTCAAGTTAATGGATGGCTGGAGGTTTAGTGTTATTAAAAAAAAAATAGCGGAAATATTTACCAACTAGTATGGGTATATACTGTACGTAATAACTACCAACGGATTTACATTACCATGATTATAAATTAAAATTCCGGACCAAACAGACGTACAACTTGTGATACCCAGACCCACTGAGACCACCACCATGCACTCCTCTCAAACCCAGACCTCTTAAAAGATATTGTAGGGGTATCGAGATATAATGTGTTGTCTAGCACTCAGGATGGAAGGAAACTCAAATGTGGTTTTCTTGTATAATATAAGTTATATGATAGACAGTCTGGTGCTGGTGGTGCCGTGTGGTGAGGGGCTGCTCAGTAGAGACGTTCGGTGAGTAGCGTGTTGAAAGAGGTAGATGTGCAGGAGCTTCGTTAGAGAAGATGTTGCCTGTTGCTGGCCTCCTGGTTGAATGAATGCTGACAGCGTGGAGCTTGCTGGAGGAGGTGTTGCTTGTTCAGGAAGATGGGCAGAATGAATAAGCTGGTTGGTGAGGAAGCTCAGAGAAGGACAGCTGGTGGGTCGCCATGCTCGCTGGCGGGAGCAAGGACCGCTAGGCAGGCGAGAAGCGAAGGCAGCCAGGCAGCGGTGGAGGAGGAGGTGTTGCTTGTTCAAGAAGAATGGTCAGAATGAATCTCACTGGAGAGACAGAGCTTATTTACCCAGCAGCCGCTATGAGTCATGTTGGGAAAACCCGAGAAAGTCGCCGGTCTTTTGGTTCCGTTGCTAGGTTACGGTAACATCTGGTTGGTTGCTAGGGAAGGCGGTAGCAGGTGGTGGCTATGGCTACGCAGTTGTAGGCAGTTGTAGGGGAGACGTCCACTACAATATCTACCGCCTGAATATTAAAATATTTGTGAAACCTTATTTTAATCCCATTAAAAATTATTATGACATATACTCATAAGTTCCTAAGAATTACCAAATACCAATAATTAACTGTGCGACCATTACGACATGTCAATTTCAATCAACCAATCAAACATGTCGGTACAGTGATTAAATATTTTTCGAGGGGAATATTAACAATTATATGTACAGGTTTCAATGGCAACTATTAATTTACTAATCATTGTACTGAATTACGTAAGATTAGTAAGAATTTTTTTTTTTTTTAATTTTTGTCCTAAGGCTCAACAAATGGTAACGTCAATATAGCACCATCATTAAAATACAATATAGTTCTTTATTCTAACTCTCACTCACTGTCCTACACAGAATGTTTCTCTAAAGCATACATGTTAATTGTAATTACTGTTATTACACTCTAAACTAATTGATAATAACAATAACTCCAGGTGTTACACATTACTGCTGTCTAACTAAATCTGATTCGTGGAGAAACGTAAGCTGTTCTGGGTGAGGGTTAAAACTCTGCCTCTATCCCCGGGGGTGTTGTACAGTCCTGAGAGTGAGTTTCACTGCCTCCCTCCCTTATAGCTCTCCCTGCAGGTGCTGGGCGGCCGGCGGCATGTGTGTGGTCTGGTCGCCCGAATAACCGCACTGAGACTGACTGCTAGGGTTTCGGCAAGTTGTGAGGTTAACGGAGAATAACATGGGCTTCCTATTCTGGTGCCAGCGAGGATACATTACATACCTGGGTTATGAAGTTATGGTTTAGTAGGGAGAGGAGGACTCCTGCCTGGTGAGGATATAAGCTAGGGAGAAGAGGTAGGTAGCCCGGGAAAAGGTATCGATGTGGATGCTATAAGTTGTGGGCGCCAGGGTTGTGCGCCAGTGTTCGTTTGGAAACTTTTGCGATATTTTTAATTTAATTATACTCCTTGGCAGAAAGGGTTTAATTATAATTTATCATTGAAACTAATTGAATTGAAAACTATGAGGTTTGAAGTGATGAAGAATAATAGATGGTTAGATTTTGATGTCTGTAACTGCGGAAACCGACGTTCTTTTGTTTGAACACGTCAGCTGACACAGTGGAGGGTCGGACAGGGTGGAAAATCACAACGGACAGGAGAGTTAGAGCCACAGTATGTGTAAGGCAGCAGGGAAGGAGGTCTTTTTTTTTAATTTTTGAAAGCTTAAGTTTCATGGTGTAAAGCACTAATGTCTCAAACATAGTTAACTACATAATACACAAAGTTACAAATATGTACCTTACCCTTGCCATAAGAAATTAATAAATGCACCAGCGGATTTTTTATATTAAAAGTGTACTGATCTACACAAATTAATAATAACTTGGCGCTAATACTATCCCAGGCAAATATATACAAAAATAACGTGTTTACAGAAGCTTTCACAATTTATGTAGATGACGCAATGTACTTATTTGGCAAAAGGAATGATCAAGATTAAGGAAATAAAATATCTGATAGTATGGAAACAAACTTCAGCTTTACAGTAAAAACAAAATACATTCCAGGAACAGTGATCCATTAAACTCAACACTGGTACATGGGGTTAAACACATATAACACACACACTCCATCTAGAAGTTTGTGTCTTAGAGAACCTATTAAGTTATCTTATAGAGGCATGTAAGTGCACTGATCTACTCAATGGGCTTCAAACGAATGATTACGGTAAACTTGGTGTCCATTCAATAAAGTTTACTAGACTGTTTACTGTGTACAAATTACACTTTTAATGGCCATATGATTTAGGGTCGCTGATGGCTCGTAGCCGTCCAGGATCAACATATAAATACATTTGATGATACAGTGTGTGGATCAAAGTCTATCATACAGTGAGTCTTAGTGAAGGCTCTTACTGGATGATGTTATTGCCCGAGTGTATAGAGTAACACTACATAATCTCATGTGTTCAAATATACATGAGTGCACATGCGTAAATACATACAGGAAAATTACAGTCACACCCACACACACATACCTCCGTCTCTTGCGTCCTGACAAGTTCAAAAGTTCTTCAGTACATAAACTTCTACTTCGCTAAGCCTTAGAAATTTTATAATAACTCCCCTGATCAGAAGTATTTATACGCCTCTCGTAGAAAAAAAGTGCCCGATTAATGTTACACCAGTACCCCCACAAGTGATATATTCTGAAACTTATTCCTCGTCGCTAGAAACTTTCACAGGGACAAACTTAAAGGAGTTTGGCGATACATTTCAGGTCAGAAACTTTTATACGTTACTGTTAGACGAAGTTAGGAGACGAAAATGAGTGTAGGATGGTGTACAAATAAATGAATATTTTCATACAAAATGTAACCTGACCTTTCCAAACCTACCCTAACCTATTTAAAGTATAAATTAAGCATCATATGGCAGCAAGCAAGGGCTGAAAGGAAATATACAAAATCTCTCTCTCTCTTATAACACAGGCTAAAAACAAAAACATAAAAACATAAAAACTCTAGCTGTTAACTAAGCTATAGGAAACAGAAAAAAAAAATAATAACAAATAAAACAATGGGTTAAAAGCCAGTACCGTAAAAAAAAAGTTCCTCTCGTTCATTTCTGATTAAATAAAAGCGAAAAAATAAAATAAAAGTGGAATTGGAAAACAATGAATTCCACTCATACTGAAGAGATGTAAATATGAATGTTTAATCCATTTAGCAGAAGAAGAAAAAATAATATTAATAATTACATGTATTCTGCGTTAAGTTATATAATGGTAAGAAAAAAACTATTAAAGATTATGTTAAAAAAATTGTTTATATAGCTTCAGAATAAATGAGAAATATTGTCTTTCAACTACACCTAAGATAATATACCTTCGTTTTGTGTGTCGTGAGGAATTGTCATGTTGTGTGTGGGTGGCTTGCGTGGGTGTGTGGATGGATGGGTATGTGGTTAGGTGGGTGTAGATTCGTGTACCATAGCAGTGACACAAACATCAGAGTAAATTACAACCACCGATAACGGATAGTTGAAGGTTCAGTCACAAGAAAAACGATCATTTCACATTCCGCAGACGACCAGTGGAATAACCCGTGTCTTGAGCATATCCAAGTTGAGGCGAGTACACTTGTGGGTTACGTGGCGATGGGGTTATCAATTACATTCTTGAATACCTGGTTCGATCCCCTCCCTAGTTCCATAAAATCTAACCTAACCTACCCAAACTTAACCTAACCTAACCAAAACCACCACCAGCTCAAGTATAAATTTTAGTCGTCCGTTCATCTAGTGACTGTTCATACCAGCGCCTGATTGACTATAGCAGTAAGGAAACACCACAGATTCTTGGTAAAGGAGACTGCTGGGTGTTGTTGGTTGAGGGGTCAATGTCAAGTGCTGTTCGTTCTTCCTGGTTGATGATTTTGAGCGACGATTGGTGTTCGCATTTCTTTGCAGCTGTTGTGTGTTCGAGTTATGCTTCGGGAAATACTTAGTCCAGATAGGTATTGGTAGAGTGTGTGTGTGTGTGTGTAGCAAAAAGGATAAACAAGAAGTGTATTTATGGCCTTGTTATGAAAGAAAAATACCAAAAACTTACACACACACACACATCAATAAGAGGGAATGAATACAAATGAATGAAAAGATAATATATATATATATATATATATATATATATATATATATATATATATATATATATATATATATATATATATATATATATATACACAGTATATATATATATATTGTTACGCCGTCTCTTAATTTACTTAAATATCCAGGTTCTAGGCGTAACCAAACAAAAAAAGTGAAGTAAATTAAAAGTGAATAAAAATAAATAAAGTAAACCTTTAAGAATTTAATTAATTAAATATTAACACAAAGAGCCTCGTAGGCTGTCACAACAAGTTGATTCACCATCGAAACTTTTAGACACAAATGATACTAAACATCGAAACATCATAAGAATAATAATAAAGCATTGGATTACGTTAACACTGCATTAACATATAAAAACTAACACTGAAATTAACTAACGTGAAACAACACTGAATTACTTAAATGCAAACTAAGCAAATACTGATGGACACAAACAGAGACATAAATAGGTACTCACATACATATACCACATTGGTGGCGACAGGAACAACACAAATAAATTAAGTACAAGTAACAGGTGACGAGTGTCACTCAAAGGATGTGGACTGTATGACAAGAGGACTGAACTAACTCCGTCAGTTGGTGGGTCCTATATATAAGGTCGGTTCCCGCCACGCGACCAGCCGGTGGGTCGTTTAACGATGCAGATGGTCGTTAGAGAACAAAGAATACTGGTTACAATACAAAATGAGTTTGAACAAATAATAACAGTTAAAACGTTAACAGCACAGG
>NW_024720152.1:0-9127 GCF_018991925.1 Homarus americanus
ACCTCCCAGGTACACCTCTGACATCAGGTACACGTCCGACACTCCCAGATACACCTCTGACACTCCCATGTACGCACTGATACTCCCAGGTATACCTCTGACACTCCCAGGTACACCTCCGATACTCCCAGGTACACCTCTGACACTCCAGGTACGCCTCCTGACACTCTGGGTGCTCCTCTGTCCTCCTGATACACCTCTGACACTCCAAGTACACCTGACACTCCCAGGTACCCTCAGACACTGCCAGGTACACCTCAGACACTCCCAGGTACACCTCTGGCACTCCCGGTACACCTCAGACACTCCCGGTGCACCTCTGACACTCCCAGATTATTGCTTTGACACTCCAGGCACACCTCTGACACTCCAGGTACACCTCAGACACTCCCAGGTACCTCTGACACTCCAGGACACGTCCGACACTCCCAGATACACCTCTGACACTCCCAGGTTAACCTCTGATACTCCAGGTACACCTCTGACACTCCAGGTACACCTCGATGCTCCAGGTACACCTCTGACACTCCAGGTACGCCTCTGACACTCCTAGGTACTCCTGTCACTCCCTGATACACCTCTGACACCTCCCAGGTACACCTCTGACACTCGGTACACCTCAGACGCTCCAGGTACACCTCAGACACTCCCAGGTACACCTCTGGCACTCCCAGGTTACCCCTCTGACACTCAGGTACACCTCTGACACTCAGTTGTACTGACACTCCCAGGCACACCCTGACACTCCCAGGTACACCTCAGACACTCCCAGGTACACTGCTGACACTCCCAGGAACACCTGACACTCAAGTACCTCTGCACTCCCAGGTACACCTCCGACACTCCCAGGTACACCTCCGACACTCCCAGGTATACTTTTCACACTCCCAGACACCTCCGACACTCCAGGTACACCTCTAACACTCCAGGTACCTCTGACACTCCAGGTACACCTCTGACACCCAGGTACACCTCTGACACTCCCATGTACCTCAACCTCCAGGTACACCTCCTGACACTCCCAGGTACACCTCCTGACATCCCAACCTCATTTGCTCCCCTCCCACCTCTGACACTCCCAGGTATGCTCCCAGGTACCCCAGGCCGCTCCCAGGCTCCCGACACTCCCAGGTACTCTGACACTCCCAGGTACACCTCTGCACTCCCAGGACACTGTGGCCTCCCAGGTCCTCCAGCAATCCCAGGCACACCTCTGACACTCCCAGTCACACCTCTGATGCTCCACCTCTGACCTCCCAGGTACACCTTGGCTCCCTCGAACTCCCACTCTCTGACCTCCCAGGTACTCTCTGACACTCCTGGTACACTCCCAGCACCCCCAGGTACACCTCTGACACTCCCAGGTACACCTCTGACCTCCAGTACTCCCCCGGCACTCCTGTCACCCTCCCAGGCCTCCAACCTCCCATGTGCACCTCTGACACTCCCATCTTGAACACTCCCAGGTACACCTCCGACCTCCCAGGCACTTCTGACACTCCCAGGTACACCTCTGACACTCCAAGGTGCCTCTGACCTCCCAGGTGTGCTTTGACCTCCCAGGCACACCTCCACTTGCTCCCAGGTAACCTCAGACACTCCCAGGTACACAGGACTCCCAGGTACACCCTTGACACTCCCAAGTGCTCTGACACTCCCAGGTACACCTCCGACACTCCCAGGTGCACCTCCGACTGCTCCCAGGTACACTTTTCACCTCCCAGGTACCTCCGCTGCTCCCAGGTACACCTCTGCTCCCAGGTACCTCTGACACTCCCGGTACACCTCTGACCTCCCAGGTACACTCTGACACTCCCATGTACACCTCTGACACTCCAAGGTACACCTCTGGCCTCCCAGGTACTCACCCCAGCCTCCCTGGTACACCCCTACCTCCCAGGTACGCCCCAGCTCCCAGGTACACCTCTGACACTCCCAGGTACTCCAGCACTCCCAGGTACACCCCAGATACTCCCAGGTACACCCCAGACACTCCCAGGTACACCTCCGGCCTCCCAGGTACACCTCAGGCAGGTGGTACCTCTGACACTCCCAGGTACACCTCTGACACTCCCAGTTACACCTCTGACACTCCCAGGTACACCTCTGACACTCCCATTCACCTCTGACACTCCCAGTGCACCTCTGACTCTCCCGTTACACCGTCTCCCAGGCCTCCCATCTCCCAGTACACCTCCCAACACTCCCAGGTACTCCTCTGACACTCTTGGTTCATCTCTGACACTCACAGTTACACCTCCCAACCTCCCAGGTACACCTCTGAGCACTCCCATGTACTCCACAGCCTCCTGGTACACCCCCAACACTCCCAGGCCTCCAACACTCCCTTACACCTCTGACCTCCAGGTACACCTCCGTGCTCCCAGGTACACCCCTGATGCTCCCCAGGTACACCCCTGACACTCCCAGGTACCTCAGGCACTCCCAGAGTGTGCCTCTCCCCAGCACTCTGGGCACCTCTGACACTCCCAGGTACACCTGCCCAGCCTCCCAGGTACACCTCTGACACTCCCAGGCACACCTCTGACACTCCGGTGCCACTTCTGAGCCCCAGGACACCTCTGACACTCCCAGTACACCTCTGACACTCCCAGGTACACTCTGACACTCCCAGGTACACCTCTGACCTCCCAGGTACACCTCTGCTCCCAGGTACACCTCTCGATACTCTGGGTACCTCTGTGACACTCCTGGTCACCTCGACTAGGTACACCTCCGACACTCCCAGGCCACCTCTGACTCTCCAGGTACACCTCTGACACTCCAGGTGCCCCTCTGACCTCCCAGGTGTGCTGACACTCCCAGGCACACCTCTGACACTCCCAGGTACACCTCAGACACTCCCAGGTACACCGCTGAGACTCCCAGGAACACCCCTGACCTCCCAAGTACACCTCTGACCTCCCAGGTACACCTCCGACACTCCCAGGTACACCTAACACTCCCAGGTACACCTCTGACACTCCCAGGCCACCTCTGATACTCCCATGTACCTCCTGACACTCCCAGGTACACCTCTGACCTCCCAGGTACTCCACTGACACTCCCAGGTACACCCCTGACACTCCCAGGTACGCCCCTGACACTCCAGGTACCTCTGACACTCCCAGGCACCTCTGACACTCCCAGGTACATCTCAGGCACTCCCTAGGTACACCGCTGACACTCCCAGGTACACCTCTGTGCTCCCAGTACACCTCTGACACTCCCAGGTACACCTCTGACACTCCCAGGTGCACCTCCGACAATCCCAGGTGCCTCTCACACTCCCAGGTACACCTCCGACACTACCAGGTACACCTCTGACACTCCCAGGTACACCTCTGACACTCCCAGGTACACCTCCTAACACACAGGCACACCTCTGGCACTCCCAGGTACACCGGCCTCCCAGGTACACCTCTGACACTCCCAGGTACACTCTGACACTCCCAGGTACACTTTTGACCTCCCAGGTACTCCTGACATTCCTGGTACACCTCTGACTGCCCGGGTACACCGCCCACTCTGCCAGGTACCTCCGACACTCCCAGGTACACCTCCGACACTCCCAGGTACCTTCTCACATTCCCAGGTACACCTCAACACTCCCAGGTACCTTCTGACACTCCCAGGTACCTCTGACTCAGGTACACCTCTGACACTCCCAGGTGTGCCTGACACTCCCAGCACACCTCACACTCCCAGGTACCTCAGACACTCCCAGGTACACCGCTGAGACTCCCAGGAACACCCTGACACTCCCAAGTACACCTCTGACACTCCCAGTTACCTCCCGATACTCCCAGGTACCTCTGCCTCCCAGGTACACCTCTGACCTCCCAGGTACACCTCTGATACTCCCATGTACACCTCTGACACTCCCAGGTACACCTCCTGACACTCCCAGGTACTCCACTCACACTCCCGGGTACCCTGACACTCCCAGGTGCCCTGACACTCCCAGGTACACCTCTGACACTCCCAGGTACACCTCAGACACTCCCAGGTAAACCCAGATACTCCCAGGTACACGCCAGACACTCCAGGTACACCTCCGACGCTCCCAGGTACACCTCCTGACAGTCCCAGGTACACCTCTGACACTCCCAGGAACACCTATGACCTCCCAGGTACACCTCTGACCTCCCAGGTACACCTCAGACACTCCCAGGTCCACCCCAGATACTCCCAGTGCCCCCAGACACTCCCAGGTACACCTTGTGCTCCCAGGTACACCTCCTGACACTCCCAGGAACTCTCTGACACTCCTTGGTCATCTCTGACACTCCCAGGTACGTCCGACACTCCCAGGTACACCTCTGACACTCAGGTACATCTCTGACACTCCCAGGTACACCTCTGACTCTCCCAGGTACCTCAGACACTGCCCAGATGTCCTGAGACACTCCCAGGTACACCTCAGACACTCCAACGTGCACCTCTGACACTCCCAGGTGCACCTCTGACACTCCCAGGCACCTCTGACACTCCCAGGTACACCTCTGACACTCCCAGGTACACCTCTGACACTCCCAGGTACGCTCCCATCCAGTGCCTTCTCACACTCCCAGGTACACCTCCGACACTACCAGGTACCTCTGACACTCCCAGGTACACCTCTGCCACTCCCAGGTACACCTCCATACACCCAGGTACACCTCTGACACTCCCAGGTACACACCTTTGACACTCCCAGGTACACCTCTGACACTCCCAGGTACACCTTGACACTCCCAAGTACACTTTGACACTCCCAGGTACTCCACTGACATTCCTGGTACACCTCCTGACACGCCCAGGTACACCTCTGACACTGCCAGTACACCTCCGACACTCCCAGGTACAGTTCTGACACTCCAGGTACACCTCTGACACTCCAGGTACACCTCTGACCTCCCAGGTGTGCCTGACACTCGAGGCACACCTCCTGACACTCCCAGGTACACCTCCGACACTCCAGGTACACCTCTAAGCTCCCATGTGCACCTCCGACACTCCCAGGTACACCTCTGACACTCCCATGCACCTCTGATACTCCCAGGTACCTCCTGACACTCCCAGGTACTCCACTGACACTCCCGGGTACACCCCTGACCTCCCAGGTACGCCCCTGACACTCCCAGGTACACCTCTGACACTCCCAGGCATACCTCTGACACTCCCAGGTACATCTCAGGCACTCCTAGGTACACCGCTGACACTCCCAGGTACACCTCTGATACTCCCAAGTACACCTCTGACACTCCCAGGTACACCTCTGACACTCCCAGGTGCACCTCCGACAATCCCAGGTACACTTCTCACACTCCCAGGTACACCTCCGACACTACCAGGTACACCTCTGACACTCCCAGGTACACCTCTGACACTCCCAGGTACACCTCTAACACACCCAGGTACACCTCTGACACTCCCAGGTACACCTTGACACTCCCAGTGCCTCTGACACTCCCAGGTACACCTTTGACACTCCCAGGTACACTTTGGCACTCCCAGGCCTCACTGACATTCCCTGGTACACCTCTGACACGCCAGGTACACCTTGACACTGCAGTACACCTCCGACACTCCCAGGTACACCTCCGACACTCCCAGGTACACTTCTCACATTCCAGGTACCTCAACCTCCCAGGTACCTTCAGCCTCCAGGTACACCTCTGACACTCAAGGTACACCTCTGACACTCCCAGGTGTGCTGACACTCCAGGCACCTCTGACACTCCCAGGTACAACTCAGACACTCCCAGGTACACCGCTGAGACTCCAGGAACACCCCTGATACTCCCAAGTACACCTCTGACACTCCCATTTACACCTCCACACTCCCAGGTACCCTACTACTCCCAGATACCCTCTGACCTCCCAGGTACACCTCTGATATCCCCCATGACACCTCTGACACTCCCAGGTACCTCTGACACTCCCAGTACTCCCACTGACACTCCCAGGTCACCCCTGACACTCCCAGTACGCTGACACTCCCAGGTACACCTCTGACACTCCCAGGTACACCTCAGACACTCTAGGTAAACCAGATACTCCCAGGTTCACGCCAGACACTCCAGGTACACCTCCGACGCTCCCAGGTACACCTCTGACAGTCCCAGGTACACCTCTGACACTCCCAGGACACCTATGACACTCCCAGGTACACCCCAGATACTCCCAGGTACACCCCAGACACTCCCAGGTACACCTCCGACATCCAGGTACACCTGACAGTCCCAGGCACCTCTGACACTCCCAGGAACACCTATGACACTCCCACTGCACCTCTGACAATCCCAGGTACCTCTGACACTCCAGGTGCTTCTGACACTCCCAGTTACACCTCCGACACTCCCAGTTACACCCCTGACACTCCCAGGTACACCTCTGATACTCCGAGGTACACCTCTGACACTCCCAGGTACACCGTCCGATACTCCCAGGTACACCTCGATACTCCCAGGTACACCTCTGACACTCCAGGTACACCTCTGACACTCCCAGGTACTCCACTGACACTCCAGGTACACCCTGACACTCCCAGGTACGCCCCTGACACTCCAGGTACACCTCTGACACTCCCAGGTACACCTCAGACACTCCCAGGTAAACCCAGATACTCCCAGGTTCACGCCAGACACTCCCAGGTACACCTCCGACGCTCCCAGGTACACCTGACAGTCCCAGGTACACCTCTGACACTCCCAGGAACACCTATGACACTCCCAGGTACATCCCTGACACTCCCAGGTACACCTCAGACACTCCCAGGTACACCCAGATACTCCCAGGTACACCCAGACACTCAGGTACACCTCGACATCCAGGTACACCTCTGACAGTCCCAGGTACACCTCTGACACTCCCAGGAACACCTATGACACTCCACATACACCTCTGACAATCCCAGGTACACCTCTGACACTCCCAGGTACACTTCTGACACTCCCAGTTACACCTCCGACACTCCCAGTTACACCCCTGACACTCCCAGGTACACCTCTGATACTCCGAGGTACACCTCTGACACTCCCAGGTACACCGTCCGATACTCCCAGGTACACCTCCGATACTCCCAGGTACACCTCTGACACTCCCATGTACTCCTCTGAAACTCCTTGGTTCATCTCTGACACTCACAGTTACACCTCTGACCTCCCAGACACCTCTGACACTCCCAGGTACTCCACTGACCTCCCTGGTACACCCTGACACTCCAGGTACGCCTCTGATACTCCCAGGTACACCTCTGACACACCCAGGTACACCTCAGACACTCCAGGTACACCCAGATACTCCCAGGTACACCCTAGACACTCCCAGGTACACCTCCGATACTCCCAAGTGTACCTCTGACACTCCCAGGTACACCTCAGACACTCCCAGGAACACCTATGACACTCCCAGGTACACATCTGACACTCCCAGCACACCTCTGACACTCCCAGGTACACTTCTGACACTCCCAGATACACCTCAGACACTCCCAGTTACACCCCTGACACTCCCAGGTACACCTCTGACACTCCCAGGTACATCTCTGACACTCCCAGTCACTCTTCTGATACTCCCAGGTACACCTCTGACACTCCCAGGTACACCTCCGATACTCCCAGGTACACCTACGATACTCCCAGGTACACCTCTGACACTCCCAGGTACTCCTCTGACACTCCTTGGATCATCTCTGACACTCCCAGGTACACCTCTGACACTCCCAGGTACACCTCTGACACTGCCAGGTACACCTCTTACACTCCCTGGTTCTCCTCTGACACTCCCAGGTACACCTCAGACACTCCCAGGTACACCTCAGACACTCCCAGGTACACCTCTGACACTCCCAGGTACACCTCTGACACTCCCAGGTACACCTCAGACACTCCCAGGTACACTTCTGACACTCCCAGGTACACCTCAGACACTCCCAGTTACAGGTCCGACACTCCCAGTTACACCTCTGACACTCCCAGGTACACCTCTGACACTCCCAGGTACTCCTCTGACACTCCTTGGATCATCTCTGACACTCCCAGGTACACGTCCGACACTCCCAGATACACCTCTGACTCTCCCAGGTACACCTCAGACACTGCCAGGTATTCCTGAGACACTCCCAGGTACACCTCAGACACTCCAACGTGCACCTCTGACACTCCCAAGTGCACCTCTGACACTCCCAGGCACACCTCTGACACTCCAGGTACATCTTAGGTGCTCCCTGGGTACACCGCTGACCTCCCAGGTACACCTCTGACACTCCCAAGTACACCTCTGACACTCCCAGGTACACCCTGACTCCAGGTACACTCTGACACTCCCAGGTACACCTCAGACACTCACAGGTACACCTCTGACACTTCCAGGTACACCTGTGACACTTCCAGGTACACCTCTGACACTCCAAGGTACACCAATGACACTACCAGGTACACCTCTGACACTCCGAAGAACTTCTCTGACGCTCCCAGGTACTCCTCTGACACCCCAGGTACACCTCTGACACTCCCAGGTACACCTCTGACACACCCAGGTACACCTCCGATACTCCCAGGTACACCTCTGACACTCCCAGGTACACCTTGACACTCCCAGGTACACCCTGACACTCCCAGGTACGTCTGACCTCCCAGGCACACCTCAGACACTCAGGTACATTTCTGACACTTCAGGTACACCTCCGACACTTCCAGGTACACCCCTGACACTCCCAGGTACACCTCTGACACTCCCATGTAGTCCTCTGAAACTGCTTGGTTCATCTCTGACACTCACAGTTACACCTCTGACTCTCCCAGGTACTCCTCTGACACTCCTTGGATCATCTCTGACACTCCCAGGTACACGTCCGACACTCCCAGATACACCTCTGACACTCCCAGGTACATCTCTGACACTCCCAGGTACACCTCTGACTCTCCCAGGTACACCTCAGACACTGCCAGGTATTCCTGAGACACTCCCAGGAACACCTCAGACACTCAACGTGCACCTCTGACACTCCCAAAGTGCACCTCTGACACTCCAGGCACACCTCCTGACATGCTCAGGTGCATCTCAGGCACTCTAGGTACACGCTGACCTCAGGTACACCTCTGACACTCAGAATTACACCTTTGACACTCCCAGGTGCACT
>NW_024720153.1:0-14357 GCF_018991925.1 Homarus americanus
TAGGTACCTGGGAGCATCGAGGCACTGGGAGTGTCAGGGTGTACCTGGGAATGTCAAGGAGGTTTCACCTGGGAGTAAGTTCAGGTACCTGGGAGGCCCAGGTGTACTCTGGGAGTGTCTGAGGTGTACCTGGGAGGTGTCAGGGGAGCAACCAGGAGTGTAAGAGGTGTACCTGGGAGTGCTCAGAGGTACCAGGGAGTGTCAGAGGAGTACCTAGGAGTGTCAGGAGGCAATTGGGAGTGACAGAGGTGTACCTTGAGACGAGGTGTACTGAGTGTAAGAGGGTGCACCTTGGGGGTGCTTCAGGAGGTGTACCAGGGAGTGTTAGGAGGTGAACCAGGGAGGCTCAGAGGAGAACCAGGAGTGTCTGATGTACCTGGGAATATCGGAGGGCACTGTGGGAGTATCGGGAGGTGTACCAGAGTGTCAGAGGTGTAACTGGTAGTGTCCCTGGTGTACATGGAAGTGTCAGAGGTGTATCTTGGAAGTCAGAGGTGTACATGGGACATCAGAGATGTACCTGAGAGTGTCAGAGGTGTACCTGGGAGAGTCAGAGGTGTACTGGGAGAGCCAGAGGTGTTCCTGAGGGTCAGGAGGTGTACCTGGGAGACTGGGAAGGTGTACCTGGGAGGCCGGGAGGTGTACCTGGAAGTGCTCAGAGGCAAGTGGGAGTGTCATTGGTACCTGAGTGTCATTGGTACCTGGGAGTGTCAGGAGGTGTACCTGGAAGGTCAGGGGTGTACTAGGAAGTGTCAGAGGTGTACCTGGGAGGCCCTCAGGTGCAACCTGGGATTGCTGGGAGGTGTACCTGTGGGGGAGTGTCAGGGTGCTAACTGGGAGGTCAGGGGTGTGTACCTGGGAGTGACAGCGGTGTATCTGGGAGTGTCAGAGGTGTACCTGGAGTGTCTGAGGTGTACCTGGAGTGTCTGAGGTACCTGGAAGTGTCTGAGCTGTACATGGAGTGTCAGAGGTGTGTATCTGGCAGTGTCAAAGGTGTACCAGGAGCAAGTGGTGTACCTTGGAGTGTCAGAGGGGTGTACCTTGAGTGTCAGAGGTGTGCCTGGAGTGCTCGAGGTGCACTTGGGAGATAGTGCACCTGGGAGTACCTGAGGTACCTGGGAGTACTGAGGAGTACCTGGGAGGCAGTCTGTCTGGAATGTCATCTGGAGCAACAGATGCACCCCGAGCAATCTCTGGAGGGATGGGCCCAGAGCAGCACCAGCAACAGAGACCTGGGAGCAGAGGGAACCACCTGCCCAGATCTGGAACGTCGAGGTTTCATCTGGAGCAATCTGCATCTGGGAGTGCCCAGAACGTCAGAGCTCATCTGAGGTTCAAACTGAGTGTCTCGATCTGGGGAGCACCTGGGATGCCTAGGGAGAAACCAGGAGGTACCTGGGGAGTTGCACCAGGGAAACAGAGGATTAGGAGCGCCCGAGATGCACAACTCTGACAACTCTGTCAACCTGACACCTAGGCACCTGACACTCTGCGTCAACCTGACTAATCTTAAGGCACACCTTGCCCCTCGGTTCTCCCCCCGACACCCCAGGTACACCCCTGACACCCCCAGGTACACCCCCAGACACCCCAGGCACACCCTCAGACACCCCAGGTAAACCCCTGACATTCCCCAGGCACACCCCTCGACACCCCAGGCACACCCCACACTCCCTGTCTCCCCCTGACACCCCAGGTACACCTCAGACACCCCAGGCACACCCCAGACACCCCCAGGCACACCCTCAGACACCCCAGAACCCCTGACATCCCAGGCACACCTCTGACACCCCAGGTACACCTCTTACACCCCTGGTTCTCCCCTGACACCCCAGGCACCCCTCTGACACCCCAGGCACACCTCTTGACACCCCAGGCACACCCCTGACACTCCAGGTACTACTCTGACACTCCCAGGCACACCTCAGACACCCCAGGCACACCCTCAGACACCCCAGGCACACCTCAGACACCAGGTACATTCTGACACTCCCAGGCTACCCCTGACACTCCCAGGTAAACCTCTGATATTCCCAGGTACACCTCGTGACACTCCCCAGGTACCCTCTGACACTCCCAGGTACACCAGACACTCCCCAGGTGCACCTCTGACACTCCCCAAGTGCACCTCTGACACCCCAGGCACACCTCTGACACTCCCAGGCACACCTCTGACATTCCCAAGGCACACCGGACACTCCCAGGTACACCGCTGACACTGCCAGATACACCTCTGACACCCATGCACAGCCTCCAGACACTTCCAGGCACACCTCAGACACTCCCCAGGTACACCCCAGACACTCCCAGGTACACCTCTGACACTCCCAGATACACCGCTGTCACTCCCAGGCACACCCCTGACACTCCCCAGTTACACCCCTGACACTCCCAGGTACACCCCTGACAATCCCAGGTACACACCTGAGGCACCCCAGGTACACCTCTGACACTTCCAGGTACACCTGACACTTCCAGGTACACCTCTGACAACCCCAGGCACACCAATGACACTCCCAGGCACACCAATGACACCCCAGGCACACCTCTGACACTTCCAGGTACACCTCTGACACTCCCAGGCACACCCTGACACCCCAGGCACACCCTCTGACACCCCCAGGAACACCTCTGACTCTCCCAGGCACACCTCTGACTCTCCCAGGCACACCTCTGACACTCCCAGGTACACTCTCTGATACTCCCAGGTACACCTCTGACACTTCCAGATACACCCTGACACTTCCAGGTACACCAAGGACACTACCAGTCACACTCTCTGACACTCCCAGGTACACCTCCGATACTCCCAGGTACACCTCCGATACTCCCAGGCACATCAGACACTCCCTGGTTCTCCTCCTGACACTCCCTGGTTCACCTCCTAACACTCCCCTGGTACACCTCTGACACCCTACGGTGCACCCTCTTACACTCCGGCACACCTCCGATACTCCAAGGCACACCTCTGTCACCCCAGGCACACCCCTGATTCTAGGTACTCCTCTGACACTCCCTGGCACACCCCTGACACTCCCAGGCACACCTCTACACCCCCGAGGTCTCCTCCCCTGACACCCAGGTACACCCCAGACACCCCAGGCACACCCCAGACACCCCAGGCACACCTCAGACACTCCCAGGCAAACCCTCTGACATTCCCAGGCACACCCCCTGACACCCCAGGCACACCTCCGACACCCCAGGTACACCCCTGATACATCCAGGCACACCACTGACACTCCTCAGGTACACCTCTTACACTCCCTGGTTCTCCCTGACACCCCAGGCACACCTCAGACACCCAAGTACACCTCAGACACCCCAGGCACACCTCGACACTCCAGGCAAAACCCCTGACATTCCCCAGGCACACCCTCTGACACCCCAGGCACACCTTTACACTCCACTGGTTCTCCCTGACACTCCCAGGTACCCCTCTGACACTCCCAGGTACACCTCTGACACTCCAGCCACCTCTGACACTGCAGGTACTACCTGACACTCCCAGGCACACCTCTGACACCCCAGGTACACCAATGACACATCCAGGTACACCTCTGAGACTTCCAGGCACACCTCTGACACTCCCAGGTACACCTCTGACAATCCCAGGTACAACCTCTGACACTCTTAGGAACACCTCTGACACTCCCAGGCACCTCTGACACTCCCAGGTACACTTGACACTCCCCAGGTGCACCTCTGACACCCCTAGTACACCCTGATACGCCCAGGTATACCTCTGACACTCCCAGGTATTCCTCTGACACCCCAGGTACACCTCCTACACCCAGAGCACCCCGATGACACTGCAAGATACACCTCTGACATTCCATGTACACCCCAGACACTTCCAGGTACACCTCAGACACTCCCAGGCCACCCCAGACACCCCCAGGTACACCCTCTGACACTCCCAGGTACACCGCTGTCACTCCCAGGCACACCCCGACACTCCCAGTTACACCCCGACACTCCCAGGTACACCTCTGACAATCCCAGGCCACCCAGACAATCCCAGTACACCTCTGACACTCAGGTGCACCCCTGACACTTCCAGGTACACCTCTGCACTCCCAGGTACACCAATGACAATTCCCAGGTACACCTCTGATATCCCCGGCACACCTCTGACACTTCCAGATACACCTCTGACACCTCCCAGGCACACCAATGACACCCCAGGCACATCTCTGACACCCCAGGTACACCTCAGACACTCCCAGGTACACCTCTGACACTCCCAGGTAACACCTCTGACACTCCTAGGTACTCATTGACACTCCCTGGTACACCTCTGACACTCCCAGGTACACCTCTACACTCCCGGTTCTCCCCTGACACTCCCAGGCACACCAGACACACCCAAGGCACACCTCAGACACCCCCAGGCCACCTCAGACACCCCAGTTACATCTCTGACACTCCCAGGTACACCTCTGACACTCCCAGGAAACCTCTGACATTCCCAGGCACACCCTGCCACCCCAGGTACTCCTCTGACACTCCCAGGTACCCTCTGACACTCCCAGGCACACCTCTGACACCCCAGGCACACCCTGACACTCGCAGGTACTACTCTGACACTCCCAGAACACTCAGACACTCCCAGGTACACCTCAGACAATCCCAGGTACACCTCAGACACTCCCAGGCACATCTCTGACACTCCCAGGTACACCCTGACACTCCCAGGTAAACCCTCTGACATTCCCAGGCACACCCCTGACACTCCCAGGTACACCTCTGACACTCCCAGTTGACACCTCCGACACTCCCAGGTACACCTCTGATACTCCCAGGTACACCTCGACAATTCCGGATACACCTCTGACACCCCAGGCACACCAATCACACCCCAAGCACAACTCTGACACCCCAGGCACACCTCTGACACTACCAGGCACACCTCTGACACTCCCAGGCACACCTCTGAACCTTCCAGGCCACCCCTGACACTTCCAGGTACACCCCTGACACTTCCAGGTACACCTCTGACACTCCCAGGTACACCAATGACACTCCCAGGTACACCACTGACACTCCCGGTACACCTCTGACACTCCCAGGCCACCAATGACACTCCCAGGTACACCTCTGACACTTCCAGGTACACCTCTGACACTCCCAGGCACACCTCTGACAATCCCAGGTACACCTCCGACACTCTTAGGAACACCTCTGACACTCCCAGGCACACCTCTGACACTCCCAGGCACACCTTCTGACACCCAGTGGCCCTCTGACACCCCAGGCCACCTCTGATACGCCCAGGTATACCTCTGACACTCCCAGGTATTCCTCTGACACTCCAGGCACACCTCTTACACTCCCAGGCACAGATGACACTGCAAGATACACCTCGACATTCCATGTACACCCCTGACACTCCAGGCACACCTCAGACACCCCAGGCACACCTCAGACACCTGGTACACCTCTGACACTCCCAGGCACACCGCTGTCACCCCAGGTACACCCCTGACACCCCAGTTACACCCCTGACACTCCCAGGCACCTCTGACAATCCCAGGCACACCAGACAATCCCAGGTACACCCTCTGACACTTCCAGGCACACCCTGACACTTCCAGGCATACTTCTGACACTCCCAGGCACACCAACACACTCCCAGGCACACCTCTGACACTCTCTGGCACACCTCTGACACTCCCAGGCACACCAATGACACACTCCAGGCACACTCCTGACACTTCCAGGCACACCCCTGACATCCAGGCCACCCAATGATACTCCCAGGCACACCGCTGACACCCCAGGCACACCGCTGACACTGCCAGGCACACCCCAGACAATGCCAGGTACATCTCAGACACCCCAGGCAAAGCCCAGACACCCAGCAACACACTCCCAGGTGCACCCAGACACTCCCAAGTGCACCTCCTGACACTCCCAGGCACCACCTGACACCCCAGGCACACCTCCTGACACCCCAGGCACACCTCTGACAACCCCAGGCACACTCCTCACACACCCAGGCACACCTCTGACACTCCCAGGCACACTCTCATACCCAGGCACACCTCTGACACTTCCAGATACACCTCTGACACCCCAGGTACACCAATGATACCACCAGGCACACCTCTGACACCCCAGGCACACCTCCGATACCCCAGGCACACCTCCGATACTAGCAGGTAAACCCCAGACACCCATGGTTCACCTCTGACACTTCCAGATACACCTCTGACACTCCTAGGCACACCCAATGATACTACCAGGCACACCTGACACTCCCAGTCACACCTCCGATACCCCAGGTACACCTGATACTCCCAGGTACACCCCAGACACCCCCTGGTTCACCTCTGACACCCCTGGCTTACCTCTGACACCCCACACCTCTGACACCCCAGGCACACCACTTACACTCCCTGGATCTCCCCTGACACCCCCAGGCACACCCCAGACACCCCAGGCACACCTCTGACACTCCCACGTACTCTGACACTCCCAGGTACACTCTGACACCCCCAGGCACACCTCTGACACTCCCAGTTACACCTCCGACACTCCAAGTTACACCCTGACACTCCCAGGCACACCCTGACACTCCCAGGCACACCTCTGATACCCTGTACACCTCTGACACCTCCTGGATACACTTGACACTCCCACACCCAATCACACTCCCAAGCACAACCTCTGACACCCCAGGCACACCACTGACACTACCAGGCACACCCCTGACACCTCTAAGGACTCCTTGACGCCGCCAGGCACCTCCGACACCCCAGGAACCCTCTGACACCCCAGGTACACCTCTGACACTCCCAGGTACACCGCTGACACTCCCAGGCACACCCCTGACACTCCCAGGTACACCGCTGACACTCCCAGGCACACACTGCGACACTCCCAGGCACACCGCTGACACTGCCAGGCACACCCTGACACTCCCAGGCACACCTCTGACAATCCCAGGTACACCTCAAACAATCCCAGATACACCCTGACACTCCAGGCACACCCCTGACACTTCCAGGTACACCTCTGGCACCCCAGGCACACCAATGACACTCCCAGGTACACCCCTGACACTCCCAGGTACACCTCTGACACTTCCAGATACACCTCTGACACTCCCAGGCACACCAATGACACTCCCCAGGCACACCTCTGACACCTTGCAAGACACCTGATACTTAGGTACTACTCTGACACCCCAGGAACACCTCAGACACCCCAGGTGCAAACCCCTGACAATCCCAGGCACACCAGACACCCCAGGCACATCTCTGACACTCCCAGGCACACCTCTGACACCCAGGTAAACCTCTGACATTCCCAGGCACACCGACACTCCCAGGTACACCTCTGACACTCCCAGTTACACCTCCGACACTCCCAGTTACACCCTGACACTCCCAGGTACACCCCGACACTCCCCAGGCCACCTCTGATACTCCCAGGCACACCTCTGACACTCCAGATACACCTCTGACACCTCCAGGTACACCAATCACACTCCCAAGTACAACCTGACACCCCAGCCACACCTCTGACACAACCAGGCACACCTCTGACACTCCCCAGGCACACCCTGACACTCCAGGCACACCCCTGACACTCCAGGTACACCCCTGACACTTCCAGGCACACTTGACACTCCCAGGTACACCAATGAAAACCCCAGGTACACCACCACTGACACCCTGGCACACCTCTGACACTCCCAGGCACACCTCTGACACTAGGCACACCTCTGACAATCCCAGGTACACCACTGACACTCCCAGGCACACCTCTGACACTCCCAGGCACACCTCTGAAACTTCCAGATACACTCTGACACCCCAGGCACACCAATGACACTACCAGGTACACCTCTGACACTCCCAGGCACACCTCCGATACTCCCAAGCACACCTCCGATACCCCCAGGTACACCCTCAGACACCCTGGTTCACCCCTGACACTCCCCTGCTCACCTCTAACACTCCCTGGCACACCTCTGACACCCCAGGTGCACCTCTGACACTCCCAGGCACACATCCGACACCTGCTGCACTGACACTCCCAGGTAACACCTGAAATCCTAGGACTCCTCTGACACTCCCTGGCACACCTCTGACACCCCAGGTACACCTCTTACACCCCTTCTGCTCTCCCCCGACACCCAGGCACACCTAAGACACTCCAAGGCACACCTCAGACACTCCCCAGGTACACCTCAGACACTCCCAGTTACATCTCTGACACTCCCCAGGTACTCCTCTGACATCCCCAGGCACACCTCTGACACCCCAGGTACACCTCTGTTACTGCATGCACCACTCTGACACCCCAGGAACACCAGACACCCCAGGCACACCTCAGACAATCCCAGGCACACCCCAGACACCCCAGGACACACCCCTGACAATCCCAGGCACACCCCAGACACTCCCAGGCACATTCTGACACTCCCAGGTACACCTCAGACACCCCAGTTACACCCCCTGACACTCCCCAGGCACACCCCTGACACCCCAGGCACACCCTGATACTCCCCAGGCCACCTGTGACACTTGATACACCTCTGACACTCCCAGGTACAGCAATCACACTCCCCAAGCACAACTCTGACACTCCCAGGCACACCTCTGACACTACCAGGCACACCTCTGACACTCCCTAGGCACACCCCCAACACTTCCAGGCACACCGACACCCAAGCACATCCCCTGACACTTCCAGGTACACCTGACACTCCCCAGGTACACCAATGACACTCCCAGGCACACCACTGACACTCCCTGGTACACCTCAGACACTTCCAGGACACCTCTGACACCCCAGGCACACCTCCTGACAACCCAGGTACACCTCTGACACTCTAGGAACACCTCTGACACTCCCAGGCACACCCTCACACTCGGCACACCTCGACACCCCCAGGTGCACCTCTGACACTCCCAGGTACACCTCTGATACGCCCAGGCATACCTCTGACACCCCAGGCATTCTCTGACACTCCCCAGGCACACCCCACACTCCAAGGTACACCGATGACACTGCAAGATACACCTCTGACATTCCATGTACACCAGACACTCCAGGCCACCAGACACTCCCAGGCACACACCTCAGACACTCCCCAGGTACACCTCTGACACTCCCAGGCACACCGCTGTCACTCCCAGGTACACCCCTGACACTCCCAGTTACACCCCTGACACTCCCAGGTAGACCTCTGACAATCCCAGGTACACCCCAGACAATCCCAGGTACACTCTGACACTCCAGGCACACCCCTGACACTTCCAGGCACACACCCCTGACACCCAGGCACACCAATGACACCCCAGGCACACCTCTGACACCCCTGGCACACCTCTGACACTCCCAGGCACACCAAACGACACACCAGGCACACCCCTGACACTCCAGGTACACCTCTGGCACTCCCAGGCACACCAACTGACACTCCCAGGTACACCTGATACTTCCAGGTACACCTCTGACACTTCCAGATACACTCTGACACTCCCAGGTACACCAATGACACTACCAGGCACATCTCTGACACTCCCAGGTGCACCTCCGATACTCCCAGGTACACCTCCGATACTCCCAGGCACACCCTCAGACACTCCCTGGTTCACCTCTGACACTCCCTGGTTCACCTCTAGCACTCCCTGGCACACCTCTGACACCCAAGGCACCTCTTACACTCCCAGGCACACATCCGACATTCCAAGGTACACCTCTGACACCCCAGGCAACACCTGACACTTCCAGATACACCTGACACCCCAGGCACACCCCTGACACTCCAGGTACACCTCTGGCACCCAGGCACACTCAATGACACCCAGGCACACCTGATACCCCAGGCACTCTGACACTCCTAGATACACTCTGACACTCACAGGTACCCAATGACACCAGGCACACCCTCTGACACTCCCAGGTACACCTCCGATACTCCCAGGCACACTCTCGATACTCCCCAGGCACCCCTCAGACACCCCTGTCACCTCTGACACTCCCCTGGTTCACCCCAACACTCCCTGTACACCTCTGACACCCAAGGTGCACCTCACACCCCAGGCACACATCCGACACCCAAGGCACACCTCTGACACTCCCAGGCAACAGCCCTGACACCCTAGTACCCCTGACACCCCAGGCACACCAGACACCCACACCCCAGACACCCCAGGCACACCTCAGACACCCCAGGTGCACACCCTGACACTCCCTGGTACACCTCTGACACCCCAGGCACACCAATGACACACTCAGGTACACCTCTGACACTTCCAGGTACACCCCTGGCACTTCCAGGACACCAATGACACTCCCAGGTACACCCGCGACACTCCCATGTAATGAGTGATTGTCAGACCAAACCTTATAGCCCAGGAATTATGTCACATATAACAGCAAGTACACTATTAGACCTCTTGGTACTACCGCATTCCAGGTTGACACACTCCAGGTCGACCCTAGGGACTTGACCTGGCCCGCTAATGACGTGAGCCGGTGACCTACAAACTGCACCTCCTGCCAAGACACCTGGCCACAGGACTACACCTGCAACACAATTATCCAGATCAAACCAGTTTAGTGTTAATTGTCGAGGTCAGAAGTGGCTGGGCTGACCCCATATAAAGGCCCTACAGTCCCGTCCACGGGCATTCAGCATTCCATTCGGCATTCGAGATCTCGACATCTGAGATTCCATTCGATTCCATTACGATTCTCATTCTGGTTGCTGTCATCTCTCTCCTGTTCGGGTCGTCACCCGGTTCACTAAGCAGAGTCACGCACGTCCCTCTCCCCAGGTCGGGGAGGGAGACCTCCTGACTGGACCACGGCGTCGCCAGCTAAGCAGACTTTCCATAGGAGGCAGCCCAGCCAGCACCTCACTGCCTACGTCAGGGCACACGTGTCTTTGTCAGAACGTCCCAGGGTGAAGCTACCTACTGTGGAAGTGTATTCATTCAGGTGTGTCTGAGAGTCAGTGTCAAGTAACGTAAAGCATAATGTGTTAGTACCCCGATATAATAGTGATATTAATGTGTCCATGTCATTGAGTGAATTAATAAATATTGTATCGAAGAGGTGTTTAAATGTTGTCCCTACATGATATATGCACACATACGAGATAAGATAAGCTGCAGTGACGCTGTGCAACACACATCCAGGCCACACGCCACCGCCTCCCACCCCACATCTCATACTCCTACCCATATATGTAATCCTCTGTGAGCCTTGGACCCACACACACCTGGGTGCACACCGCCGACACTGCCAGGCACACCCCAGACAGGCACATCTCAGACACCCCAGGCAAAGCCTCAGACACCCCTGTGCAACACCTCAGACACTCCCCAGGCACCTGTGACACTCCCCAAGTGCACCCCTGACACCCCAGGCACACCCTGACATTCCCAGGCACACCTCCCACACTCCCCAGGCACACCTCTGACACCCCACACCTCTCACACACCCAGGGCACACCTCTGACACTCCCAGACACACCCTCATACTCCCCAGGCACACCTCTGACACTCCAGATACACCTCTGACACTCCCCAGGCACACCAAGGATACCACCAGGCACACCCTCTGACACCCCAGGTACACCTCCGATACTCCCCAGTGTACACCTGATACCAGCAGGTAAACCTCAGACACCCCTGGTTCACCCCTGACACTTCCAGATACACCTCTGATTAATTTGAGGTACACCAATGATACTACCAGGTACACCCTTTGACACTCCCCAGTAGGCACACCTCCGATACCCCAGGCACACCTCCGGATACCCCAGGCACAATTCCCCAGACACCTCACTGGTCTCACCTCTGACACTCCCTGGCTCTACTCCTGACACCCCTGGCACACCCCTGACACCCCCAGGCACACCTCCTTACACTCCTGGTTCCTCCCCTGACACCCCAGGCACACCCCCAGACACCCCTGCCACAACTCCGACTAACTCCGGCACCACCTGACAACTTACAACAACCTCCTGACATCCCAGGCACCCCTGACACCCCAGCTCACACTGACACCCCAGCCACACTCTGGACACCCCAGTCACAACTCTGACACCCCAGGCACACCTCCACACCCCTGGCCCTCCCCTGACACCCCAGGCACACCCCAGCCACTCCCAGGCACACCTCAGACACCCCAGGCACACTTCAGACACTCCCAGGCACACCTCAGACACTCCCCAGGTAAACCCCTGACATTCCCCAGGTACACCTCTGACACCCCCAGGTACACCTCTCCCCACACTCACTGGTTCTCCCCTGACACCCCAGGCACCCCTCTGACCCCAGGCACACCTTGACACTCCCCCAGGCACACCTCTGACACCGTGAGCCTCACTATGACACTCCCAGGCACACTCTGACACCCCAGGTACACCAATGACACATCCAGGCACACCTCTGAGACTTCCAGGTACACCCCTGACACTCCCTGGTAAGTACACCTCTGACAGTCCCAGGTACACCTCTGACACCTTAGAACACCTCTGACACCCCAGGTACACCTCTGACACTCTCAGGTACATCTCTTGACAATCCCAGGTACTTCTGACACTCCCAGGCACACCCTGATACGCCCAGGCATACCTGACATTCCCAGGCATTCCCTCCGGACACCCCAGGCACACCTCCCACTCCCAGGCACACCGATGACACTGCAAGATACACCTGACATTCCATGTACACCCAGACACCCAGGCACACCCCAGACACTCCCAGGCACACCAGACACCCCAGGCACACCTCTGACACTCCCCAGGCACACCCCGCCTACTCCCAGGTACACCCCCTGGACACTCCCTGTTACACCCCCACACCCCAGGCACACCTCTGACAATCCCAGGCACACCTCAAACAACCCCAGGTACACCCTGACACCTCCAGGCACAATCTCCTGACACCCCTGGTCTCACCCTCTAGCACCCCAGGCACACCTCCTGACACCCCAAGGCAGCACCCCACACTCCCAGGCACACATCCGACATTCCACAGGTACACCCCTGACACTCCAGGCACACCTGACACTCCCTGGTTCACCTCTTAGCACTCCCAGGCACACTCTGACACCCCAAGGTGCACCTCTACACTCCCAGGTACACATCCGGACATTCCAAGGCACCTCTGACACTCCCAGGTAACACCTCTGACACTTCCAGATACACCTCTGACACTCCCAGGCCACCCTGACACTTCCAGGTACACCTCTGGCACTCCCAGGTACACCAAGACACTCAGGTACACTCTGATACTCCCAGGCACACCCTCTGACACTTCCAGATACACCTCTGACACTCACAGGTACACCAATGACACTACCAGTACACCTCTGACACTCCCAGGTACACCTCCTGATACCCAGGTACACCTCCGATACTCCCAGGTACCCCTCAGACACCCCTGGTTCACCTCTAACACTCCCTGGTACACCTCTGACACCCTGTGCACTCTGTACACTCCCAGGTACACATCCGACACCCAAGGCACACCTCTGACACTCCCAGGTAACACCTCTGACACTCCTAGGTACTCCTCTGACACTCCCTGGTACACCTCTGACACTCCCAGGTACACCTCTTACACTCCCTGGTTGTCACCTGACACCCCAGGTACACCTCAGACACTCCATGGTACACCTCAGACACCCCAGGTACACCTCAGACACTCCCAGCCACACTCTGACACCCCAGGTACACCCTCTGACACTCCCAGGCAAACCTCCCTGACATTCCCAGGCACACTGACACTCCCAGGTACTCCTCTGACACTCCCAGGTACTCCTCTCACTCCCAGGTACACTCTGACACTCCCAGGTACACCCTCCTGACACTCTGCAGGTACTACTCTGACACTCCCAGGAACACCTCAGACACCCCAGGTACACCTAGACAATCCCAGGTACACTCAGACACTCCCAGGTACATCTCTGACACACTCCCAGGTACACCTCTGACACTCCCAGGTAAACCCTCTGACATTCCCAGGTACACCCCTGACACTCCCAAGTACAAACTGACACTCCTAGTTATACACCTCCACACTCCCAGTTGCACCCCTGACACTCCCAGGTACACCCCCTGAGACTCCCCAGGCACACCTCTGATACTCCCAGGTACACCTCTGACACTTCCGGATACACCCCACACTCCAGGTACACCCCTGACACCTCCCAGGCACACCTCTGACACTCCCAGGCACACCTCTGACACTTTCAGGTACACCCTGACACTCTTTGAGCCACCCCTGACACTTCCAGGTACACCTCTGACACTCCCAGGTACACCAATGACACTCAGGTACACCACTGACACTCCCCTGGTACACCTCTGACACTCCCAGGTA
>NW_024720154.1:0-7593 GCF_018991925.1 Homarus americanus
TCAGCGCTCACCACTGCGACCCTCCTACTCACCGGGGCTTGAAGACCTCGCCTTGAGAGCGAGGCCGGTAGTGCGCCCGGCGGTCGAGTATCGGGAGAATGCTTGAGCGCCATACCATTTTAAGGGCTAGTTGCTTCGGCAGGTGAGTTGTTACACACTCCTTAGCGGATTCCAACTTCCATGGCCACCGTCCTGCTGTCTATAGCAACCAACGCCTTTCAATGGGATCTGAATGAGCATTCATTTAGGCCCCTTAACTCGACGTTTGGTTCATCCCACAGCGCCAGTTCTGCTTACCAAAAGTGGCCCGCTAGATACTCAGATTAGTCGCCGGAGCTTCATCCCTACAAGCAAGCTCGGCATCTCACCCATTTAAAGTTTGAGAATAGGTTGAGGACGTTTCGTCCCCAAGACCTCTAATCATTCGCTTTACCGGATGAAATTCACCCTGCGAGTTCCAGCTATCCTGAGGGAAACTTCGGAGGGAACCAGCTACTAGATGATTCGATTAGTCTTTCGCCCCTATACCCAGCTCCGACGATCGATTTGCACGTCAGAATCGCTACGGACCTCCACCAGAGTTTCCTCTGGCTTCATCCTAGCCAGGCATAGTTCACCATCTTTCGGGTCCCAACATATATGCTCATGGTACTTGCCGACTGCCCGCGAGCCTGCCCCGGTGCGCCTCCGCCGTTTACCAACGGCCCGCTTCGAGGGCCAGACCTTTACCCGGCGATGTAGCCGTCCGGGCCTCGCCCCCCCCTCCCGCGAGAAATTAAGCTTCGACCATCGCACCAACTGACCTCCACCACAACAACGTCCAGAAGCGGAAAGTATCCTCACCCGCTTGTCGGCGTGGGGCGGGCAACGCAGGCAACCCGGTCGAGAGATGCGGCCCAAGAGCGCGCGGAGGAAACCTGTTACAGCTGCCCGGGCGCCCGTCACTTTCATTTTCGCCTTTGGGTTTAGTGAGCCCATTGACTTTTACGTGTTAGACTCCTTGGTCCGTGTTTCAAGGCGAATTACAGATTGGATCACCGACCTTTTGCACACCGCGAACAAAACCGCCGCCGAAGCGGCGGCAAGCTCTTCTCGACGACCGTCGCGGGGCAGCCAGGACACCCGGTGGTTCCCCGTCGCGCGGGTCTCCCCCCAGACGAGCTGAGAGAGAGTCGGCGGCGAGGTACCAGTCCGACCGGGCCTTCGACGTCCCCGGCAACGGGTCGCGGTGACCTACTACGAGGCGAAATACGCCCGCCGACGCCAGCGTGAGTGGGGGCGCGCCCAAACATTTTTGGGTCGCTCAATTACAACACCCCACCCAGCCGACAGCCGACGAGCTGAATCCCCTCAGTTCGACCTTCGAGTTTCCACCCGTTTGGCTCTTAACGGTTTCACGTACTCTTGAACTCTCTCTTCAAAGTTCTTTTCAACTTTCCCTCACGGTACTTGTTCGCTATCGGTCTCGTGGTCATAGTTAGCCTTAGATGGAGTTTACCACCTGCTTTGGGCTGCACTTTCAAGCAACCCGACTCTACAGAGGCCCTTTCCGACCGTCCCATCTGTACCCTCACGGGCGCCGCCATAAGGGCCTGTCACCCTCCATGGGCAGTGGCCGCTTTCAAGCTTGACTTAGACGGTATGGGACGGCGTGCTGGACCCTCTGAAACGCAACACCCCTCGTGCCCGAAGACATCGAGGTTATGCGCTGGGCTTTTCCCGGTTCAGTCGCCCTTACTAAGGGAATCCCTGTTGGTTTCTTTTCCTCCGCTTATTAATATGCTTAAATTTGGCGGGTAGCTCTCTCCTACTACGAGGTCGATCGTGGTCTCATCATCCTTAGGGAGAACAAGTTCCCCAACCACGAAGCGGAAGACGCTCTGCCACCGACTTTCTTCACCACCGACATTACCAGGCAGGAAGGTTTGAGGGGCTTGTCGCGGGGGTACCAGCGGCCATGGCGCCGGCACTCTCACCCCTGACTCCGTTCCTTCTCATTGAGTGGTAAATAGCCAATAGGAAAAGTGTTCCAGCAGAACATCTCTCGCAGAGTCATATACACACACAGTTTTAATGCATATACGCTCGTGTTCCGCCCTTACTCGGCCGCACCTTTGCCGCTTAAACTTTGACCTCTTTCCCCGTTCCCGCATGCCACAGCAGTGGCACTTGTTTATCCGGAGAAAGAGAGCGAGAGTCGCAGTATTAATTGGCGTGAGCAGCCTTTCCGGCTGCAGAACTAGTGCTCTATCCCGGCGAGCGCCGTTATGAGGCGCAACACCGTCTTTAACGCGTTTAGAGAGAACTCCCCCGGCCTCCCTCCCAGTCATGAGATAGACGTGGACTCGTGGCGAACTCTCAAAGAGAACGCCCACACCGCGTCTGACCGTGGGAGAGGGTGGAGGAGCGCGTGAGGAAGAGCACGGCGTCACCCAAGCATTCTCATCTCTCTGCCTGCACCACTACATGGTAGACTGCGGGCCCAGGCGCACTCATCAATTTAGGTTCCACTGCAATGCATGCCAAGCACTCTTTTCGAGGTGATAGACGAAATTCGGCGGGGCTTACTTAAAAGATATCCGACCCGGTTTCGTTTCCTCTTCGTGGGATGGAGTGCCTCTTAGAACATGTGCAGCATCAGCCATGAGCGGCCGACGGCCATTCGTGTCTCTGTGGACAGCAGGCAAAAGAGCGCCGCCTCCAGTTATTTGCGAGGGCGACAACTGTCGCTTTGTTGTGGTTGAATGTGGGTGCGCCAAGTCCCTGGACTTGCTAGTGATAGGCTTGCTTGTTTTTAAGGGCACGCCTCGCGCAAGGCGCGGGCGATTAAACCCCAAGGCGGAAGCTCGGTTCGGGTTACCCTCGTGTCGGGGAGACAGTCAGCAGGCACCGAACTCGCGGCAACCGATGGATGTATATTTCCGACCCTCGTAGAGGAGTGGCGGCGACAAGCTCATATGGCTGCCGCCGCCGCAATATGCGTTCAACTTGTCGATGTATCTGGTATTCTTGCGATTCACATACGACGCCAGTTTATGCGGTCTTCATCGACCACGAGCGAGTGATCCCCCGTTAGAGTTGTGTATTTGCCATTTTGGTCTTTTTGCGACCTAACCATCACAGGTGAGTCTCAATGAAGGGTTTGACAGACATAGCCCAAGTTTGTGGTTTTGGGTTTTGGCCGGACAACATTGTTGTTTTGACACTTGAATTTCCTCTTTTTGGGTCAAGAGCATTAGCCGGTATTAAGAACGGGCCGGGCAACCGTCCAAAGCCCGTCCGTCCTCCGGTCTTGGCGCTCTCGCCAGTGTGGTCCACCTACAGCGTGGTGGTACCTATTTTTGGTGCGGGGGCCGGGATTGTCCTCTTTCGCTGCTGGAGTTGCCAGAGCAGAGCCGAGACCGCCCAAATCAGGAGAGTAGTAGTAGTAGTTTTAAGAGCGCCCCGTTCTCTTTCTCTCTGTTAATGATCCTTCCGCAGGTTCACCTACGGAAACCTTGTTACGACTTTTACTTCCTCTAAATGATCAAGTTTGGACATCTTTCCGTCAGCTCGAGGCGACGACCCCAGAAAACCCTCGCGGGCAACGGGGCCGACAATCCAAGAGCGCCAGTCCGAAGGCCTCACTAAATCATTCAATCGGTAGTAGCGACGGGCGGTGTGTACAAGGGGCAGGGACGTAGTCAGCGCAAGCTGATGACTTGCCTTACTGGGAATTCCTCGTTCATGGGGAAACAATTGCAAGCCCAATCCCTATCAAGAAAGGCTTTGAGCGGGTTACCCGCTCCTCTCGGAGGAAAACTGGATTGATCATATCAGTGTAAGCGGCGATGCATTAGAACATCTAAGGGCATCACAGACCTGTTATTGCTCAATCTCGTGCGGCTAGAATTGCCGCTTATCCCTCTAAGAAGAAGTTGCGAACTGGACACCATTTTCTGGAGATCCGTCGACTACTTAGTAAGCCAGAGTCTCGTTCGTTATCGGAATTAACCAGACAAATCGCTCCACCAACTAAGAACGGCCATGCACCACCACCCACCGAATCGAGAAAGAGCTCTCAATCTGTCAATCCTTCCGGTGTCTGGGCCTGGTGAGGTTTCCCGTGTTGAGTCAAATTAAGCCGCAGGCTCCACTCCTGGTGGTGCCCTTCCGTCAATTCCTTTAAGTTTCAGCTTTGCAACCATACTTCCCCCGGAACCCAAAGACTTTGGTTTCCCGGAAGCTGCCCGCCGGGTCGTAGAATAACGCCGGCGGATCGCTGGTTGGCATCGTTTATGGTTAGAACTAGGGCGGTATCTGATAGCAACCCGAACCTCAACTTTCGTTCTTGATTAATGAAAACATCCTTAACCGTCTTTACTTGGTATTCGTCTTGCGACGGTCCCAAAATTTCACCTCTAAGCGTCATAATACAGATGCCCCGCCTGTTCGATTAGTCATTACCTCTGGTTCCGAAAACCAACAAAATAGAACCGGGTCCTATTCCATTATTCCATGCATCACCATCAGACCATTCAAATAGCCTGCTCTAGGCACTCTAATTTTTTCAAGTAAACTCTCCGGCCTCAGGACCTCGACAAAAGAGCATCCGTGCGAGGCGGCGGAAGCTGACTGTTCGGGCCGTGACCTTGATAAACACGAGGCGGTGCACGTCAGTCGAACTGAGATCCAACTCACAGGCTTTTTAACGCAGCAGCTTAATATCGCTATTGGGCTGGAATTACCGCGGCTGCTGGCACCAGACTTGCCCTCCAATGGATACTCGTTAAAGGATTTAAAGTGTACTCATTCCGATTGCGAGGCCTCGGATGAGACTCACATCGTTATTTATCGTCACTACCTCCCCGTGCCGGGAGTGGGTAATTTGCGTGCCTGCTGCCTTCCTTAGATGTAGTAGCCGTTTCTCAGGCTCCCTCTCTGGAATCGAACCCTGATTCCCCGTTACCCGTTATAGCCATTGTAGGCGCATAACCTACAATCGAAAGCTGATAAGGCAGACACTTGAAAGAAGCGGCGCCGGTGCGGAGACCGTGCGCTCAGCCCGAAGTTATTCAGATTCACCACAGGTGGGTTACGGACCGGGGCCCGACCAGTTTTGAACTAATAAAAGCGCTCTTCCCTTGCGGTCAGAGACCAATTGCATGTATTAGCTCTAGAATTGCCACAGTTATCCAAGTAAGTGGGTTTACAGATCCAATGAAACATAGCTGATTTAATGAGCCATTCGCGGTTTCGCCTTAAATCGGCTTGTACTTACACATGCATGGCTTAATCTTTGAGACAAGCATATGACTACTGGCAGGATCAACCGGGTAGCTGCTGCTGTTGGCGGCGCCTATCACGGCGGCCAAAATAGTGAGATTGAGAGAGAGGCAGAAGACATTGGGCGAGGGACCGCACGTTGGCCTTAGAGAAATAGCAAACCAGATGATCAGATCTAACTGCACCTTCTCTTGCTATCCTCGGCGCCGGCAGCGCCACCGTGTGTGCCAATCTCCTCCCTTATCCGCTCCTCTTTGCCCCAGCTCCAGCGAGGCAGCCGACATTGGGCGAGGGACCGCACGTTGGCGAATCTCCTCCCTTATCCGCTCCTCTTCTCTTTGCCCCAGCGAGGCAGAAGACATTGGGCGAGGGACCGCACGTTGGCCTTAGAGAAATAGCAAACCAGATGATCAGATCAAACTGCACCTTCTCTCGCTATCCTCGGCGCCGGCAGCGCCACCGTGTGTGCCAATCTCCTCCCTTATCCTCTCCTCTTCTCTTTGCCCCAGCGAGGCAGCCGACATTGGGCGAGGGACCGCACGTTGGCCTTAGAGAAATAGCAAACCAGATGATCAGATCAAACTGCACCTTCTCTTGCTATCCTCGGCGCCGGCAGCGCCACCGTGTGTGCCAATCTCCTCCCTTATCCGCTCCTCTCCTCTTTACCCAGCTCCAGCCAGGCAGCCGACATTGGGCGAGGGACCGCACGTTGGCCAATCTCCTCCCTTATCCGCTCCTCTTCTCTTCCCTTTGCCCCAGCGAGGCATAAGACATTGGGCGAGGGACCGCACATTGGCCCATCTCCTCCTCTCTCTCTTTCTCTTACTGTTTGTGGGGACGTGGGCTCATGAGCGCCATCGTCGCCCAATATTGGTTAGGTTGTGTATTTCACGGGTGGGAACCGCCATCATCGTTGTTAGGTGATGGGGTAACCCAACGTGTGCTTTGACGAGTTTTGGCTGCTAAACTCTCTTTTTAGTATACTCGGCTCCCAGACTGCGCCCTGGTAGTGTTGAACCATGAGCGTTGTCTATGCACATTTAGGTATGGTTTTGCGTCAGATAGTGCAATGAATGAAGTCCAAAGGCGGTTTAGGCGCTGCATTGAAAGGCGGCGCTGAAGCCTTGACCAGTCAGCGCGCGGTCGCTAAAGTTAGAAGGCAGACCGCAGCAAAGGCGAAGAGGCCAGTTCGGACTGGCGCAGCATATCTTTATGGCCGGAAACTAGTAGGGTGGCAGCGATAGCCGAGAGAAGAGAGGCAGGGTAAATAATGTCCAAGCGGAGACCTGGCAAATTAATTGATAGAGCGCGAGCCTATAACCATAAGCCGCTCCACTACCATATTCCTCTGATCCAATGAGACTAAAATCTCTCTCTCTCCCTTCTGCTCCAGCCATTGCAGAACGAGAGGCAGCAACAATTTTGGTTTATTTGTTTTGAATGCAGCACTTACTTGACGGCAGCGCTCACATGGCGGAAGATATTTCACACCGAATATGTGTGTGAAGGCACCCTCTCCCCTTAATATAGTGAAATAGTGCAATCCAGCATACAAGGTCGGACGATAGGACATTCCCCGTACCGCACCTCGAGAGTGGATGTTGGGTAAGGTTAAAACCGGACTGTTCGCAGACAGCCGAATAACCCGGTTCCGGACTAATTGGTGGATGCAACATCATGATGATGCTGCTGCTGCTGTCGCGGAAACCGCAGTGGCGACGTGAGAGAGTAATAATGTTCAATAGGGAGAGCGACCTGGCTAGTGTAATTGATAGATCGCGAGCCTACTCGCCATTCGCCCGCTCCACTGCCATTCCTCTGACCCAATGAGACTATTCTCTCTCTCGCTCTCCTTCTGCTCCAGCCATTGCAGGGCAGGGAGAGGAAATCGACGGCAATTTTGGTTGTTGGTTTTGAATGCCGCGTTTGGCTTCGCAGAGGCGCCGAAGCGCTCCGCTGGGGGGCGGAAGATATTTCACATCGAATATGTGTGTGAAGGCACCCTCTCCCCTTAATATAGTGAAATAGTGCAATCCAGCATACAAGAGCGGACGATAGGACAGTCACCGTACCGCACCTCGAGAGTGGAAGTTGTTTGATCGTTTGTTAGGCAAGGTTAAAACCTGACTGTTCGCGAACAGCCGAATAACCCGGTTCCGGACTTACAATAGACGCAATATCATGATGCTGCTGCTGTCGCAGAAACCGTGGTGGCGACGTGTGCGCCGAGAGAGTAATAATGTTCAATTGGGAGACAGACCTGGCTAGTGAAATTCATAGAACCCGCTCCACTGCCATTCCTCTGACCCCATGAGACTATTTTCTCTC
>NW_024720155.1:0-39158 GCF_018991925.1 Homarus americanus
CCGGAAGTTTTGTCAGTATCATTGGATAAAAATTGATTAGCTCTATCAGTTAATAACAATACTTCAGTTTGACAAATTTTTAATTTCTCATTCAATTCTTCTATTAATTTTTTACAGTGTTTACTTACATTTTCATTAGTGGTTGATTTATTTCGCAATAATTCCTGTAATTGATTTATTTTCGCATTTAATTCTTCATTTTTAAACAATTTCTGATTTAGTATTTGTAATTCTTCATTTTTTCGCTAAATCTTTGTGTAATCTGTTCAATTAATTTATTATTTTCTATAATTTGGTTAGTTAACGTTCTCTTTTCATCTTGTAATTTACTTAACTCTTTATTAGAAATTTCTAATTCAATATTCTTTTTATCTTCATATTCCTTTTCCTTAATAATCTTTATGGTTATATATTTTATATATATTACAAGTATTTTAACTACCTTCTCTATTAAAGGGCAGTATTCGTTGTTATTTATTAGAGGTTTAAACTGTTGCTCCACACTATTATTAACGTTGGTGATAAAATCATTTGTATTTTCTACATTCTCTTCTAACTTAACAAATAAATAATTAATATTTTTAGAAATGGTTTCATTAATTGCTGTCAATTGCTGGTTTGTTTCATTCAACTTATTTTTGGAAGCCATATAAGAATCAAAAATATGTTTAATTTTTTGAGGTAATGACAACCCGGAAGTTTTTTCAGTATTAGTATCATTGGATAAAAATTGATTAGCTATTTCAGTTAATAACAATACTTCATTTTGACCAATTTTTAATTTCTTATCCAATTCTTCTATTAATTTTTTACAGTGTTTACTTACATTTTCATTAGTGCTTAATTCATTTTGCAGTAATTTCTGTAAGTTATTTATTTCCTCATTTAATTCTTCATTTTTTAACAATTTCTGAGTTAGTTTGTTCTTTTCAACAATTTCATATTCATACTGATATTTTAGTGCTTCATAGTCGATTTCTAATTTTTTAAACTTATTACCATTACCATTTAAATTTTCTAGTTTAGTAATAATATTATAAGTTTCCGTTAGAGTATTTATGTGGTGTATATATATATTAAAGAAATTACATATAATACTTATTATTTTATGTAATTTATTTATATAAATATTATTGCTGTTTTTATAGGGTTCAAATAATTTATCTATTTGTGATTTTAATTCTAAAAAATTTAAGTTTGGACCTTCAGCAACTATCTCGTATAATAAATTTAATACATCATCATTATCATAAATTTCCATTATATTTTAATAATATTAAAAATGACAAATAAAAAATCCGATACTGCTGCAGTAGCAGTAATTGCTTTAGAGCCTACTAATAATACTAATAATACTACTACTACTACTACTACTACTGCTGCTGCTGCTAGTTATATTGACCAGGATATAAGTAATACTAATGATAATAACGATACCACTAAAAATATTTCCTTAGATGAATGTAAGGACATTAAAATAATAAAAAAAAAACAGAATACTATTAGGAGGTATCTTATTAATAATTGTTGGTGGTACAATCTTTTTATTGGGAGACGTAGTTACTATTATTAGTACACTAGAATATTTTCTTAATGTTTCTACTGAAATATTAAAAAAGATCGAAACTAATTATAATGCTACAGATTTTAAATAATAACCAACAAAACCTACCTACCTACCTACCTACTTCTTTACCTCATAGGTTAAGTATAACCAAAAAATATAAGGCATATTTTCAGTAAGTAACTCTTTTTTATAAGATATTGGAACCAGATTAGGTTTTTTTATCCCCTTGATTTCTAAAACTTCCTCTAGTATCTAATCGTACGAGTTTATTGGGTGCTGTTAACATTGTTGCTCCAAAATACCAACCTTCTTCTGCTCCTAATGGATTAAGAGTTGTTTTTCCATCACCCCATATCGTTTTATCATTTGAACCGAAAAAGTAATCATTGTGATATATAACAGGATGACCCCAAACTGCATTTGATAATCTTCGATTATCAGTAATTTCATAAAAATGTTTTGCTTCAAAACCACGAGATACGGCTAAATCATAACTGGAAACAGGATATGTAGCATTTCGTCTCTTGTAATGGTTAATCATACCAATTTTATTAACAATGGGCCAATTATTTATATTGGGTCTAAGCCTTAATATTGGTTGTTTATTATTAGGCTGAATATTACGATTCATCCAATCACACGAATGAACTTTGTCTATGGATGGTTGATCAATTAAAAATTGTTCCTTGTTGTTATTATCTAGAAATTGATTAAAAGGTGACTCGAGATGAGAGTAAGTATGAGTTTGTAAAGGGAAACTTTTGTTTTGTAGAGTATAATATGCTAAATCTACTCTGTGATAGGTTTCGTCGTTTCTTTGTCCAACTTTTAGACAAGCATTACTAATAATATTTTTATCCTTAAATAAGTATGTAAAGCCAGGAATATAAGCTTCAACATAACCTGCGTAATAATTACATGAACACCCATATTTGTCTACATACTTGTTTAAAACATTCTTATTATTGATGTTTAATGCATCATAAATACATGGAGGACTAGTACCAAAGGGTACTTCATCTGTATAATATTCACTATTATTATTAATAGTCGTCGTTGTTGTTGTATTGGTGTTTGAAGAAACGTTAATGCAAGCCGGCTCATTTTCACTACCAATACTATCAATTGGTAATGCATCCAATATTGAACATTCAACACATACTCCATCTTGGATAGGATGAAAAGTAGATATATCTACATTAAATGGGTTATGAATAAATCCTACTTTTTTGCATAAATTTGTTTTTAGTAATTTATTTGTGGGTGTATCACAATTTTTTCCCCCAAAAAAACCTTTTGTTATACACTCGCAAGTAAATTGAAAATCATCCCAAACTAATTTACCAAGAGTTGGAGAACAAGTAGGTGGAGGTTGAGGTGGTAAACCGTTTTTGTCTTCAAATCTGTAACCTTCATGAACTAGGGATAGGGAATGATTGGTAGTAGTAGTAGAGTTAGAGGGTTCTACTAAAATATTTCCATTTTTATCATAAACAGTATTATTTATTGAAAAACAAAAAATATCTTTTTTATTTAATATGTTACAATCTGAATGTTTATCATTTTGCTTTTCTTTTTCCGAATATGGATACTGTAAGAAGAATAGAATATCATCAATTTTATTTGATGATGACTTATCATCATCATCATACCATTGCAGTTTTCTATTTGTATACGTATTATTAAATAATAATTTCTTTTGCCTGTCTATAAATTTATTACATAAAATAATAGGAATTAGAAAAATAATAAAAATACATATATAATATAGAATCATAATTATTATATCTTTTTTATTATCATTTAAAAAATGAAACATAGGTTATCCACGTCTCATATTAATGAAAATGAATTAGATAATGATGATGAACCTTCTTCGTCGTCCTTTGTTAACAAATTGACATTTAAAAATACAATAGATAATTGCAATCCAAAGACTAAAAACAGTGATCTGACTAATTTATTTAATTTTACCGAGTTTTATAAAAATAATAATGAACATTTCCCTGGAATATTATGTTTCCCAACGTTTTTTATGTATGTTGTAATAGTTATTATCAATACATATGTTAATTTTATATGTATTGATAAACAGAATAATGATATCCATAGAGCTACTATGACTTTAATTTCTGGATTTTTCAATGGATTAGAAAGTATAGTAAATATGATAGTCTATAAAACTTCACTGACAACCAATTATGAAGCTTTAAAATATATTAAATTAATTAAACCTTTGAAAATTCATAATATATTGTTAAAAGAAAGTTATAATATTTGTCAAAATTTAAAATCAAATAATGGAATGATTAACAACTATAAAGTCCATCATAGCATATTTGCATTGGAAACGTATATGATACATAAATTAGATATTAGAATTTATAGAAAGACTCTACATTATTCTAATTTAAAAATAAATAAAGTTAATAATACATCAGATTTAATAAATGTTTTAATAGCTAAAGGGGTTCTAAACCCTTCCTATCGCGATGATTTTGTTTTTATGTCGTCGTCAAAAGAAAAATTTCTTCCTAATTCTTTACAATATACAAAGTTTTCAATGAAATTAGAAAATTTACCTCCCGAACGAAGAGGGACACGTGAATGGGGTCCATTTTATTGGCGAATTTTTCACTCTATTGGCGATTCTAAAGTTCCTTTAAATATTAGAATTAAAGGAAAGAAAAATACACGGTGGTTACCCCAAAAAATGAAATCAATTCAAAATAGTTTTCTAAGTATTTTACCGATACTTTTACCATGTAAATTCTGTCAAATACACTATTTAACAAATATTAAACCTCATACATATCCAGAAACTTTAGATAATGTTAAATTAATTTATAATAATATTCATTCTAAAGTAACAAATGGTATCAATTAGAACACAACAAACATACACCAACACATACACACATACCAACACACACAAACATATACACCAACACACACACAGATACACATACACCAATACACACACAGACACAGACACCAACACACCAACACATACACACTAACACACACACACCAACACACACATACACACCAACACACCAACATATTATACACACACACCAACATATACACACACACCAACACACATACACACCAACATACGCATTTTACACACACATATACACCCACCCTAACACACACATACCAACACACATACATATACACCAACAATAACCAAATGTATTACCACTTCCCAAATTTTATTTTCATTTTTATTTTCGCATTTTATACACACACACATACATACACACCAACACATACACACATACACATACACCAACACACCAACACATACACCAACAACAACATACACACCAACACACACACCTACACATACACCAACACACCAACACATACACCAACACCAACATACACACCAACATACACACCAACACACACACCTACACATACACCAACACACACACACACACACACACACCCACACACACACACACACTAACTACTTGGTTTTTCCATTGAATGGATTTCTATTTTAACTTTGGTGATATGCTCTCTAGGGAAAAAATATGTGAACTTTTCATGCTTTGGCAAGATGTAAGGGGAGTGTCCAATAAACTAATCCCCTTGTTGGTTTTTCTGAAATTGACAGCCCAATACAACTAAATTGACTTGACTTTTTTTCCAGTTACTCTTCATATCGTATTTATGGGAATCAAGTACGAGAAAAAAAGGAAGGAAGAAGGATAAAAAAAAAAAACTTACTGGTGTAAACACAGTACCAAAAACAAATACGGCATTTTTTTAAATGAACAACAGCTGAGCGGAGAAAAAAACAAACAAATCACAAAATAAGGTTGGTAATTAGTTATAAGTCACTTCCATTTGAAGACATTGTTTCATTTAATATATTATTATTTATAATGAAATTAATTTCTGTTATTGCTTTATTTAAATCATCTAACTTATTTTTTAGCCATTTTTCATAATCGGAAATAGTTTGAAGTTTTTCTCTTTGTTGTGAAGCTAACAGTTCTTTATTAACATCATTATGATGTTGAAGATTGCTTAATTCACTAATATATAAATTAATGTTATTTTTATAATAGTCATGTAATGATGTTATAACATTTTCAGTATCGTTTCTGTTTGAAATAATTAAATTTTCATATTCATATTTTAAATACTTTTTTTCTAATTCAAATTGTCTAGAAAAATTTCTAGATTTGTGTTTGTAGTGGTTTATAGATGTGCATAATCTATGAATAATTTGTAACATACAAATCCATAAATCATTCATATCATACAGATTAGAATTTCTTATATATAATATTATTTTTTCAATACATTCCACTGCTAATTCATAATTAGTATTAGTTTCCTCCTCTTCATTAATTCCTTTAATAAAATTTAACAATTTATATAATAGAGGATATAAATGTTCTTGCCGCCAGTTAAAATTTGTTAACTTTTTTATAAATTCAGTAAATACATTAAACTCTTTAATATCATTAATAGATTCTGCATTAATATCTTTATTTATTTTATTATTATTATCTACACACTCTAATAATGAATGTAGATTCTTTTGTAGTAATGTATTTATTTGTAAATTCTTATTTGTTAAAACATTATTGGTTTTGAAAATATTAAATATAACTAATTCTAATTGAGCATAATTATTTAAAGCAGCTTCAAAATTTTTATTTTTTAAGTTTCCATTGATATTAAATAAGAAGTTTGTCATTTTTATATATAAAATTTGACTAGTGATAAGTTTGAGTATATTTTTATTATTTTATATTTATAATAATATCATTTATTGTTTAAAGTTTTAATGGGTAAAAATGTATGACCAAACAGAGAAGGGGGAATATAATTTATTATTTGATTTATAAATTCTTTATTCGAATGCCTCATATGTTCTGTAGGTGATATTCCTTTTTGAATTAATAATTTTAAATGAATCATAGCATGAATTATTATAATACTAAGATTAAGTTGATATATACTAACTTTATGATATAAATTAGTAAAATTAGTAGTTATTGTGGTAGTGGTATCTTCATCAGTATTATATAGAATGCGATTCGATCCTAATATATTATACCTTTTATCTAATAAATTATTATTATCATCTAAAGTAATACTATAAGTGTCTAATCCACTAATAATAGATTTTTGATTGTCTAATGATGAAAATGTTTCAGATATAACAATATTATTGGGTGTTAGTTCTGTTGAAAAGTATAATATGTATATATTATTATTATATATAAATACATTGATAAATTCTAAATCATTTTCATGTAACCGTTCCCCGTTACTTTTCCTATCACCCTCTAAGGCTAATTTTATTAATTTAGAATTTATTTGAGATTTAGATATAGGGTTATCTATATCTATAAAAATAAACTGTTGTTTCTTATGAATTTCTTTAAAGAAATTATTAAAAATGAATTTATCTATATCCCAAAATAATTGATCAACTAATATCTCATTGTGTGAAGCTAGATAATTCATATAACTAATAAAATTTTCATAAACAACATTCATTGTAAATTTGGAACTTTCCTCTGTATAGATCACAGCGGCAATAGGTGTGACAGTAAAAATATTATCCTTTCCCAAACATTGTTCAAGTCGTTTCACTCTAAATTCTAAAGATTGCAATATTGTTCATTGATTTAAATCGAAATCTTCGATATAATTTGTATTTAACTCTCTTTCATCAAATGGAGTATCACGATCAAAAGTGTATGTTTCCCGCTCACGAAGGAGACCTCCTGCAGTTGAAATTACATCATTTGACGATGACAACAACGACGTATTTCCTTCTCCATCCGCCTTAAATCTTTTAATTGTTTGTTTATTTGTTTTAAAATTATTAATAATTGAAGAACGTTTTTCTTTTTCATTATCTTTTTCTTCATCGTAAAATGAAACCTTTTTTTTTTTATTTAGTTGTGTTGTCATTTTTAGTAGTAGTATTTTTTAATATTAAACAATAAACTTATTTAAATTACAATAAACACATATGATTCTCAATAAACACATATAATTTACTGCACAATTCTCAATAAACACATATAATCTTCTGTATGATTCTTAATAACCATATAATCTACTGTATGATTCTCAATATACACATATAATATACTGTATGATTCTCAATATACACATATAATATACTGTATGATTCTCAATATATACATATAATCTACTGTATGAAACTCAATATACATATATAATCTAATTATAATTATTAATATACATATAATCTACTATATGAGTGTCACTTTATACATATATTTTACACATAGTAGAATATATTTATGTTAAGGAATCATACAATAGATTATATGTTTATATTGAGAATCTGTATAGTAGATTATATCTGTTTATTGATATCCATATAGCTATAAATTTTGTTTATGTATATAAATAATGTCTTATCCTTTTATTATTTTAAACTCCTTTTTTATTTATAGATAAATGGAGTAAGAGAAGTAATCAACAACAAACATGGAATCTATGGAATCATCTTTTATTTTCTTAAATATTGTGTCATTTTTGACATACGCATCAATATATAATCGCAAACAGTCCTTTCTTTTACTTGATAGGAGACATAAGTGTTCCCGTAAAGGCTATATAGATATATTATCTGAACAAGGGTTCTACTTTGATTGGATGCGCAAAGGAACTAAAAGTGGTAGATTTAATTTTGTATGTTTCCATTGTCATAGACGATGGAAATGTACGGTTGAGAATAACGTAGATTTATGGTCTATGGGTGTCTTTGAGGAAATTAATGAGCATCAATGTGACACAAAAATATCAATAGATTATGAAAATACTCACCTAATAATTGCAATAATCATGTCTTTTTGCAAATATGATGAACATTACTTAAAAGGATTTTTTGAAGAACGACCAACAATGAACATACAACAAAATCGTATTGATTCCTTTATAAGTCATTCTTGTTTCTTTAAGAAAGATGAGTATTCTAGAAATAACCCCAGCTTTTACTTGTATAATACTTGTGTGTATTCCCCTCCTACATTTAGATGTACATGTTGTTTCTTTAATATACAATTACCATATTTAATATTACATGGTCATATTACAAAGCTTCATAATAAATATTTAAAAGAGATACAAGAGAATGAAATAAAACTCCCGGCAGATTTTTCATTGCCGTATTATGGTAATAAAATATTTGAAAATAATTACACAGATAATAACACACTTACAAATACAAAGAATAATTGGGTTCATGTAATACGGCAAATCTACTATACTGCTAATATACGTTTAAGTAAAAATGTCTTTTTAAATGATATAAGCAATCTTTCTCATTTTGTAGAGGAGGGTCGACGACAACAAATATTGTTGATGAAGGAGAAGGATCGACGACGACAAATGTCGGTGGAGGAGGAGGAGGAGGAGGAGGAGGAGGAAGAAACTGAAACGGAAAGAGCAGTAAATTTTCTTGTAGAAAATTTGGACCCATCTCAAATTGTACCCCAAATTGTATCCCCAATAATTATTCAGCGGAAACATTATGGTAAAAAAATTTGGATGGAGTCCAATTCCCCAGTACCAGAAGAGAAAACTCCTCCTCTTCTTATTCTTCATTCTTCTCTTCTTCCTCATTCTCCTCTTCCTCCTTCTCCTTTTCCTCCTTCTTCTCCTCATCTTCTTCCTCATCAGTCTCCTTTTCCTCCTTCTTCTCCTCATCTTCTTCCTCATCAGTCTCCTCTTCTTCCTCATTCTCCTTCTTATCCTTCTCCTCCTTCTCCTCCTCCTCCTTCTCCTCCTCCTCCTTCTCCTCCTTCTTCTTCTTCTTCTTCTTCTTCTTCTTCTTCCCCAAACCTTTCTCAACAACAAGTTCTTACTGATACTACTATTTTGGATATTACATCCTTTCCTTCTACCTCTGCCACTATTACACCCTTTCCTTCTACCTCTACCACTAAATCACCAACTAAAAAAAGAAAAATTAAACAAGTAACACCCCCCCCCTAAAAAAAACAAAAAAGAACATAACTTACAAAATAAAGTAAATGAACTAGAAGTAGTAGTAAAAGAAATGGTTAGACTACCACAAATTCAACAGCAAATGCCACAACACTTTTCTTCTCAAATTTCTTTCCTATTGGCCTCAGTTCTTCCACAATCACCATTGGCCTCGCTTCCACAACCACCATTGGCCTCGGCTTCGAAACCATTGACGGTTGTCCAACAGCCGGCGACGGCTATTGGACAACCGTCGACGGCTATTGAACAATCGACAGCGATTGTTAAACCGCTGTCGATGCCGTCGATGCTGTCGATGCTATCGACATCAGCAACATTTACACCACCACCACCACCACTACCACCACCACCACCACCGTCTATGGTTGTCCACCAACAGCCGGCGACGGCTATTGGTGGACAATCGGCGCCGGTTGTTAAACCGACGTCGATGTCATCGACTTCAGCAGCATTTACACCACCACAAATGCCGCCACAATTTTCTTCAGTTCTTCCACAACCCCTATTGGCCTCGGCCTCGAAACCGTCGACCGTTGTCCACCAACAGCCGTCGCCGGCTATTGGTGGACAATCGGCGCCGGTTGTTAAACCGACGTCGATGTCATCGACTTCAGCAGCATTTACACCACCACAAATGCCGCCACAATTTTCTTCAGTTCTTCCACAACCCCTATTGGCCTCGGCCTCGAAACCGTCGACCATTGTCCACCAACAGCCGTCGCCGGCTATTGGTGGACAATCGGCGCCGGTTGTTAAACCGACGTCTATGTCATCAATGCCATCGACATCAGCAGCATTTACACCACCAACATCATCACAAATTAAACAACAACAAATTCTTCCACCACCACAATTTTCTTCTCAATTTTCTTTTCTATCAGCCTCGAAACCGTCGACCGTTGTCCACCAACAGCCGTCGCCGGCTATTGGTGGACAATCGGCGCCGGTTGTTAAACCGACGTCGATGTCATCGACTTCAGTAGCATTTACACCACCACAAATGCCGCCACAATTTTCTTCAGTTCTTCCACAACCCCTATTGGCCTCGGCCTCGAAACCGTCAACCGTTGTCCACCAACAGCCGGCGACGGCTATTGATGGACAATCGGCGCCGGTTGTTAAACCGACGTCGATGTCATCAATGCCATTGACATCAGCAGCATTTACACCACCAACATCATCACAAATTCAACAACAACAAATTCTTCCACCACCACAATTTTCTTCTCAATTTTCTTCTCTATCGGCCTCAGTTCTTCCACAACCACCATTGGTCTCAGCCTCGAAAGTTGTTCTTTCACAACCGCCGATACCATCGACATCAGCATTTACACCACAACAAATTCAACAACAATTGCCGTCGCAATTTTCTTCTCTACTGTCATTACAACAACAAAAACATTATTTACAATTATGGCATCAACAACAACAACAAATGATCGAACAACAAATACAATTATACAACACCTCTGACTCATGGGAGGCTGAGTTATTCCTTAAATGTTTAGAGGAAGGAAATGGTGGTGGTGGTGGTGGTGGTGGTGGTGGAGGAGCAGTGGGAAATGATGTTGGTAGTGGTGGTAGTGGTGGTGGTGATGGTGGTGGTGGAGGTGAAGGTGGTGGTGGTGGAAATGGAGCAGTGGGAAATGGTGGTGGAGATGGAGCAGTGGGAAATGGAGGAGGAGGAGGAGGAGGAGGAGGAGGAGGAAGAGAAAGAGGAGGAGGAGGAGTTATTTATTCTCCTATAACTCCAATAAGTATGGAAATCTAAGTTGTAAAAATGTATATTTCTTGTTTTTTAATGTGATAATTATATATAATATTTTTGTATTTAAATGACCCTATTTTACAGATATATAATATCATTATCATTTACAACACAATGTATCATGTATTTATATATATTTGATGATAATATTTCTGGAAAATTCTCCTTAAATAGTATTCTTAGAATATCATTAATACATATATTAGTATTAGGGTATCTATCTATAAAGTTGGCTATACTGATAGCTTCATTATTATTTTTCTCATTATTTTTAATCTCATTTGTCTCATATGGTACAAAGTATGCAGCTGGTTTTGTACATTGAAGATATGTTGATGACATTTTTATATTATTTTTATATTTTATTATTAAATAAAAATAAAAGTTGTAACTTCTTTGACTTTCAATTAAATTCCCTGTAATTTTTTCTTTACAATTATAAAAAATAAGTTCAAATAATGGAAGGAATACAAAACTCTACTACTATTAATCCTCTCAGTGGTGGTGGTGGTAGTGGTGGTGGTGGTGGTGGTGGTAGTGGTAGTGGTGGTGGTGGTAGTGGTAGTGGTGGTGGTTCTACAAATATAGTAAATTCAACTACCTCTACTACTCTTAATAGTAGTATTAAACCACCCATTTCCACTACTCCAATAATACCTCAACCTCAACAAGTGCAACCAATAGATACAAAGACACAAAATATGTTAAATACACTTATGAGTGAGATTTCAAATGCAAGCATTAAAGATCCTAATCAGGCTTTATTAATTAATAAATGGTTAGCGGCATATATAAATAAAATTACTCAAAATCCATGTTCGTTTATTCATCCAACATTTAATACTATTGAATTGGAGAATCCACACTTAAAACGTATATATCAAATCCATAAAAGTGTGTATGAAAATAGTAATAAAAATGATAGCTCATTCTCTGCAATATGTAGCAGCTGTAGATATATAAAGTTGGGTCTGTTACTTGCCAATCTTAAACGAAAAATTAAAAACTATACATGTATGCCAACTAATAATAATGAAGAAAATAACAATGAAATTGAATATGATTTAGGTTTATTCTTTAATGCTGTTAATAGTTACGACTTAAATACACAAACTATTCCAAATATGATAAATGCAACTCCTGTTGCCTGTCAAGCAGGTTGTGTTATATTTCCAGATCCTAAAATATTTTTACAAATTATAGGAATGCCTCCAGAAAGTATTATTGGTGGTGTTAAGGTGATACAGTTAATGACTGATGAGGAAATAATTACTGACGAGTATGACGATACATTAAAACTATATAATGAAGTAATGAAAAAACTACCCGATATGCTTAATGTTGGTTATTATACCTATAATTCAAAAATTCCTCCAGATAAGAATGAACTAGTACAGACCCCATGTCAATATAAATTGATAGAACAACCTACTAATAAAAATAAACAAACCTCTAATGATGTATATATGAAAATTTTTGATATTAATCCACATATATTCCTTTATTACCATCAGCTTGCTATATCAGAATTGGATGTTAATATAAATTATAATATTTATAAAGTTAAGAGCAATAATAACAACGAAGACGTTGGTAGTTTAATTGGGAAAAGTGGTGGAGGGGATTATTTGAAACAGAAAACGAGTAAATCATCTACTAATTTTTCAGCACATAAAATACATGACCTTTTAGCACTCAGTTTTCATTTTTGTAAAGATATTAATGATTTAATAAATGTTACGAGTTGGGGATTTAGAATATAGTTATACGTCTACCCAGATCCCAACAGGTAACAACAATAAAAAAAACCAGACAATCGGACTATAAAAGGGTAGACAAAGGATGCGAGTTTTCGTTGTATATAATAAAGTACCATAAATCCCTTGACAAAATATTCAGCTTATAAATTACCCTTAACCAAACTTAACCTAAACATTAACAGTTTATACATATTAATAAACATAAAACAATCTTGAAGCAAGTGGACGTGGGGAAATTAATACAAGATACTAGTACTTAAGTGAGGAGCTGAGATGGCTGACGAGTAAGGCTGAGTATTGTAGAAGACGGTAGGTAGTCACTGCACGTAGGTTTAGAGGATAGATGATCCTGTGGTCACTTCCCAGAGCCAAGTGCTCTCTCCTCGAATTGGAGCTGACAAAGAAGACTTTGAGGAGGTGACGCAACAACCAGGATAGGGAGAAGGGAAACCTCGGAGTGGTAACTAAGACGAGTCATACTCGTGTCTCGTCCCTAGATGGCGTTGCTCGTGGTGCTGGGTAGGTAGATCAGGACAATAGATGGCGTGCTTCGTAGTGCTGGGTGGAGGGGTTCGTAACACGGACAATGTATAGTTGCACCACACAATATCTTATTTATAAATGCACAAGGTAATGCAATCTTTAGATTCAAGGAATATATAAAGCAAAATAAAATACCTCCTTGTGACATTCTTAAACGTACCCTAGAACAACAATCTCAATCTTCAAAGAAACGCCGTGGTGGTGTAGTAGCTACAACCACAATTATAACGGATAATTTGCAACGCACACCACCAGACCCCATTAAACCCGATAATACAGATGATCTTCTTAAAATGTCAGGAAAACTACCATATATTACTGAAGACCACTATAAAGACCTTATTAAGAAGCATACGGATTCCTCTCGACAATACAGGGAACATTTAGGTACACACAACCCAGTGCCCAGCTGCTCAAAGCGTGTGCAGAAGTTGCGACCGCCAGGGTCACTGGGCTTGTACAGTCAAGTGCCCTGCTAGCAAAGTTCAGTGCAGACTTTGTGGTCGTGTGGGCCATTATGACAAATGTTGTCGTAAGAAGACACATAAAGGACGCCACCTAGGATCCAAGAAGTCATCCTCAGGTAGTGCTGGCGCGCGCCCTCCTTCTGGCAAGCATCAAGACGCTGTGTCCAGTCGTTCCTGCCGTCGAGTAAATAGTTCCACAGACACGACGCCCCAGCACATCAATGTCGTCATTTCTTACGGTAATTCGTCATCCAGTCTTCAGATGTTACCTGACACCGGTGCTGAAGTCTCAGTAATTGGTCCACAACACTTAGCAAGTTTGGAAATACCCAGGAGCAACCTACAGCCCCCTCCTCAGACAACGAAACTGACAGCTGATGGTTCCAAGATGGCTCCAGCTTTGGGATCTTTCTGGGCTACCCTTACCTTTGGTAAGCAGTCTTGCTCAGCCCGGATTGATGTTCATGATGGTATCCCGACTCCGCTCTTATCATATGGCCATTGTCAAGAGTTGGCCATTATTTCCAAGGAATTCCCTAAACCTATTTTAAAGGCCACCCCACAGGACGAGATGTTGTGTTCTACAGCTGCTGCATCCCTCAAGTCAGTGGTTTCATTGAAGGCCGTCTTCACATCAGAAGAGTCTACAGCACTGGATGCAGACAAGACCCTTGAAGATCTCCGCACCGCAGCCCGGGCCGACCCTTCCTACATCCGGCTCGTCGACTGTGTGTCTCAGGGATTTCCATCTAACTGATACGACCTTCATGAATCGCTACTCCCGTACTGGAAAATACGCGAGAATCTCTATTGTGACGGAGACCTCGTCTTGTATGGTCCATGAGTAGTCATTCCTGCTGCCCTACGCCGCCGTACCTTGACCCGCCTTCACGACAGCCATCGAGGAGTGGAGGCCACCAAGCGACGGGCGAAGCAGACTGTATTTTGGCCCGGAATCGACGCGGACATTGCAAGTACCGTCCGTGCCTGTGAACCGTGCCAGATTCTGCAACCTAGCCAGCAACAGGAACCTTTAATGTGCGACGACAACCCTTCAAGACCCTTCGAGTCTGTGTCGGCCGATTTCTTTGCAGTTGCAGGGAAGTCCTTCCTCGTCATTGCCGACCGACTGTCTGGATGGCCTGTTGTCGTCCCCTGTGGTAGTGATACAACGGCTACTGCTACCATCCGGAGCTTCAGGCATTACTTCAGAGAAGTTGGTGTTCCCCTCCGCCTCAGGACTGATGGAGGACCCCAGTTCACCAGCCACGAGTTCCGGGACTTCATGGACCGTTGGGGAGTCCGTCATGTCGTGACCTCGCCCTACTACCCCCAGGCGAATGGACACGCTGAAGCCGCAGTCAAGACTGTGAAACACCTGATCCTTAAGGTGTCACCCTCAGGAAATATCGACTGCGAGGACTTCGATCGAGGTTTGTTGGAGTTACGCAACACCCCGAACTTCACCGGACGCTCCCCAGCCCAGGTTCTATACGGACATCATCTCAGGTCTTGTGTTCCTGCCCACCCAAAGTCTTTTTCTCAAGAATGGCAGGCCAAGACTGAGGAATGTGACCGCCGTGCAGCAGAACGAGCCGCAGATGTCGCTGCTCGGTACGACTGTCATGCCCGCCCCCTTCCCAGGTTGAGTATCGGCCAGCAGATCAGGATTCAAGATCCGGTATCTCACCGCTGGGACAAGGTTGGGGTTGTTATGGGTATTGGCCGGTCCAGGGACTACCAAGTGCGTCTTCCTAGTGGTAGAGTATGGTGGAGGAACCGTCGTTTCCTCCGACCTGTGGAGCTGCCTAGTGTTGACCCCTCCCCAGTTGAGTCCCCTAATGTTGATGTCTCTAAAGTAAATCCATCCCCACCTTGTGTTTCTGCCCCAGTACTCCGCAGGTCCGAGCGACTCAGAAACAAAAGGTCCGCTCAAGATGAAACTATGAGCGTATAGGGGGGAGGGAGGTGTATGATATATATGGACACAAAGTAGTACCTTCAGCTGTATATTATTATATTACTCTTATATTACTCTTATTAATTATGTATAGTAAAGTATTGCAGAACATGTATTAATTCTATGTAATATTCCATTTATTGTGCACCATATTATGTATATAAATTATCACATTTATACTTTATGTATTTAGCTTGTGCATGCTGGCATCTGTACAGACCAGCGCGTAGTAATACATAGATAGATGTAAAGAGAGAAGACAGAGTCCTCGTGGCGTGGCCGCGAGGTTCTGCGTCCTACTGTATATATATATATATATATATATATATATATATATATATATATATATATATATATATATATATATATATATATATATATATATATATATATATATATATATATATCTCGTACGAGAATAGAACCTACTTTTAAAGACAACAAGTGTTTGTGTATACCCTCAGTAGTATAGAACATTCTATGGGTATCTGACAATACGCTAGAGCACCTACAGGATCACCTCCCCCACAGTCCACCATCACCACCAACTGCCACTGCACCTACAGAATCACCTCCCCCATAGTCCACCATCACCTGCTGCTGCTGCTTCACCTACAGGATCTCTTCCCCCATAGACCACCACCATCACCACCTGCTGCTGCTGCACCTACAGGATCACCTCCCCCATAGTCCACCACCACCACCACCTGCTGCCACTGCACCTACAGGATCACCTCCCCCATAGTCCACCACCACCTGCTACTGCACCTACACGATCAACTCCCCCACAGTCATCCTCCACCATCACCTGCTGCTGCACCTGCAGGATCACCCCCTTCACCACCACCTCGTGCTGCTGCTGCTGCTGCACCTACAGGATCACCTTCCCCACCATTCCACCATCACCATCTGCTGCCACTGTACCTACAGGATCACCTCAACCATAGTCCACCACCACCTGCTGCCACTGCACCTACAGGATCACCTCACCCCTTAGTCCACCACCACCACCTGCTGCCACTGCACCTACAGGATCACTTCTAAAGTCCACCCACCACCACCTTCACACTGCACCTACAGGATCACCTCCCCATGGTCCACCACCACCTGCTGCTGCCACTGTACCTACAGGATCACCTCACCCCACCACCACCAGGCCACTGCACCTACAGGATCACCTCCCCAGCAATACGTAACTGAACGTATTGCTATGAGCAGCTTCAATAAACATGTTCCCATACCAAAAGGAATAAAGTCTCTACCTTGAAGATAAATATGAGTCCTCGGGTCATAGCTCTATTGTGTGTCGTCAGTCATAGAACAAAAAAGACTCATTCTATCATCCAACGAGACAGGTAATGACACAACCAGGTGACTTCTGAATCTCTTGTATCGAACACTACTACTACCAGCCAATGGTCATTTAGTGTCAAACTTTAATACGTAATTAATCTAAAGTGATAATCAGACGAAGATAATCCCCTGTGTAGGTGGATGGATGAGTGGCTATTGATCCACCTCTTACTATAGCAAATCTTCCCTCTGAGGTGAGACTCCTGCTTCGTGCTGCATCAACAGGTGTACAGGTGTGCAGGTGTACAGGTGTGCTTGTGTTCAGTGACATCCATGGGAATTTCTGAAAAGCTGGTGGTGGTGGTGCAGTGGTCCACGACATACATACATACATACATACATACATACATACATACATATACATACATACATACATACATACATACATACATACATACAGTTCTCCATACGACCTGACCCACACATAGGCAATTTGATCTTCTACCAGTAACCAAAAACTGCAAACAGTGAAACTTCTATTTAACGGACTCTAAAGATATGAAAGTCCGTTATATCAAGGGTCCGTTATATGTGAAACCTCCAACAAACGGTTTATATTGAGTTAAATCCGTTATAATGAGAGTTTCACGAGAAATCTCCTTTTCAACCAAGAACAGTCTTCACAACTCTCTCTTACGACTCAACCAAATCTACAAAAAACTAATTTATCTACAGACAACCACCATAAAGTGTACATTCACAACCCTCTTCTCTCCGCTGCCTCTACAAAGTGAGAAAAAACCCAATCTTGTGAGAGGTAATACATCAAAAAATTACACCAGTATCACAAATAACAAGTTCCTAGATGTCCTTCCTCTTCAAAAGCCCATCAATCCTGCTACTTTTTTCTATTTTTCTATATATATATAATATATTAGTTTCTCTTCCTATCAATTACTTTTATACAGAATTTTGAATAATAATTTAAAAGGAGAAAAAGGTATTGTGAATCCATTACTCGTTTTATCAGTCACCCTTCACGAGGATGGTCCCGAGCTCCTGGTACATACAGTATATTGGCTCTACACGCCAGGGAGAAGCATTATGAGCCACTCTTAGTTTTCCTTGACAACACTCTCAGCCAACAGCCTTATTAGCCACCTGCCCACATAACCTTCACCCTTTGTCTTTCCTTCATTTTCCTTATTTATTTATTTTTTTTATTTTTTTATTTATGTCCATCCCCGCTCATTTACCCGTTAGTGGAGAATATTTTACTTCTATTCGGTGGTGGAATTTTACTGGAATTTACTTGAATTTATTGTTGTTTTTTAAATTCTGGAGACAATTTGTTCATCTCATTTGCATTATGTTCAACTGGCTTCAAAAGGTCTGACGTTTTGGCCAAATAGGGATAACTTTTTGTTTTCGTTGTTACAGCTTAATGGAAAGTAATTTTTTTATGGTAAAATTGACTCTGTTTTATTAAGAATGTCATTTGCCATAATAATAAAACCAAATCATAACTTAAGTAGGTTAGGTTAGGTTATTATGATGATTCTACTTGATCGTCTATAGCCAGTTAGAATTTCCACTCACACAAAAGTAGAACATCTCTATATATGATAGGTTACCTTTGTGCCTCCACTGCCATATACCTCCTGCACCGTTACTGATATATGTCCTGGGTAGTCCGGTCGACGGCGTTTTATTAAAGAAATAAGATGGATTCCGAAACTCGGTTTATCTGCATTATTGGATATAAGCAATATCTGGAATTCCATAACATCCAACATTTACTGGCCTGCTGTATAGAGTGCATGATCCAGGGGTAACTAAAGTGGACATCCAGTGGGAGGCACCATATTCCGAACAGCATCTCCAAAAGGACCAGAAACAAGCCCACTGGGACACGCACGTCATGGTTTGGCCTCAGCCATGCTCGAGAGAGGCTAACATCACATTTAGATTGAGCCAGCCTGCAGCGTGTGAGATCTCCTTACGTGACTGACTTATTGCTGACTATCTCCAACTCCTCCTCAAATACAAGACCCAACCCCAATACCACTGTGTGTCTGGGTCTTGTTTCACACAGACAAGAAAGTAAATGGCAATAAAGATCAAGCTAACAAACAGTACTTGAGGAAATTGTAAACAAAGTAAAAAATGATGCGGTTTGTGAGATTGACAACTTCCAGCAAGATTTACATAACACATATCTGACTGTACATACTCCATATACGAGTACAGTTGACCCTCAGTATTTCGTGAGATTGGGACCGATAGTTACAGTGAAATATAATTGTTACGATACATCGTTCTATAATGGGGAAGAGGGGATACAGGACTGGAGACTCGAAACTACTGTACACCAAAAATGTCCCAGTATTGAGGCTCCACTGTAATAGGTACAGGAGCACACAGTACAGTATATTACAGTATTGTTGTCTGATAATCTTTACGTTGAATCGTAGGTAATTATAGTTTTAAAAAATAGTAATAAATTGAAATAATTCAAGGAGGAAGTCGAGACAGTGAAGACCTCTGACCGACATAAACTAAATTATCATCCGCCCGACCACACAGGAGTCAGATTAAATGTTTTACTAAGAAATTATAAACAAAATAAGTGACATTAAAAAAAAAACCGACGAACCATTAAATCTTGACCTATGGGCCGGTACCACTAGGTTAGGGGATGATCGTGTACTATCACCTGTGACCGGATAAAACAGCATCAATTATTCGGTATATCAATCAACACTCCTCTACTGTCTCTTGTGAGTCAGTTTTCAGGGAACACATTACCATCTACACTCATGCAGTTTAACCCAAAGGCTCTTCCGGTTATTTCACCGCTCGTCATCATCAACACCATGCATACCAACATCCTCCTCCTGCTTCCCTGTTATCACCCGCACCTAGTGACAGCGATACTCTCTGCACATAACTTTCCTTCTGTTAGACACTGTGACTTCCCTAGGCAAGGTGTCCAGGCATCTTACACTACCCTTAACACCAGGCGATTGTATTCAGCTCGTAGGGGGACCCCGTACACAAGGGGTTTAAAGTGATATTCCATCTTCCCGATACAGTACAAGGTAAAATGTACTTGAGGATAGTGTTGGCTGATTGGTGTACGATTATCCCCTAGTGCATTTGGAAAGTGATAGAAAGATAAAAATTAGAAGAAAAACAATATAACTATCATATGTTTCCTCGGTGAAGTAACTCACTTTTAGATATATTCTCTACTTATCTATATTCTAATAACTTGTATTAACACTAAGGACCTTCATATATCACATACATACATGTATTCACGAGTTTCCCCGACAATAACTTTATTTCATCATGGTCTGGACTCGACTCGATAAAAAACCTTCACAGCGACACAAACAAACATGTCTAGTATTTGTATTATTTTGTTGGTGCTTCAAGGACATTAGTTGGAGAGCTTCTGTAGGTATTTCTCGGTGAAGTTAACATTCCTCGGTGAAGTTAATATTTCCCGGTAAAGTTAAGATTCCTCGGTGAAGTTAATATTTCCCAGTGAAGTTAATATTTCCCGGTAAAGTTAACATTCCTCGGTGAAGTTAATATATCTCTGTCTTGGCATCCCCTATATGTTGTTTCGGGTTAATGTTGATCTTGGCGGTATTTCACGAGATACTGATGATGATGATGAATCCTTGCAGACCGGAAACCTCGCCTCCTCACAGTTGGTGGAGTGACGACGTAAAATCGACAAATTGCTATGTAAAAACACCCAAGCGTCTATGGGTGAATCACTTTAGAAGTTCATTAGTGTTCACCCCAAACACCAGATGTTGTGTCTTATCCGTCTCGAGGTGTTGTGTGTGAGTAGAGGAGCTAGTGATGTATGTATGTATGTATGTATGTATGTATGTATTTATTTATCTATCTATCTCCCCTCTCTATCTATCTCTCATCAAAGTATCTCTCGTTCTTTCTTGTCCTAACACTTACCAAGACAGCTGAAGCAATTACCTCCCCAACACAAACAAGAATGACTCAATAGTTCCCTACCAGCGCCTCTCGTTCGCTGTCTCACGCTCCTCAACTTTAGGCTAAAAAAAAATCTCGGAAACACTTGAAGGAAATTGATAACATGATGATGGTAAATTTAGTAAGAAAGAAACGTATTTTTTTGTTTTTAATCTATGAAAGTTAATTATGGTTTTGGGTTAATTTTTAGTCATGAGTTAGATGCTGATATTGACGGAAATGGTGAAGTACTTGATAGAGTGAGACCTCCATATAACGGATTTATCTCTCTATAACGGATCCTTGATATAACGGATTTTTCTTTTATATTATAGTTCATTAGATGGAGATTTCGGATATAACGGACCCTGTATATAATGAATTTCCCTCTCTTTATAGTCCGTTAAACAGAGGCTTCACTGTATATATTCCGTTAGATGGGGAGTTTCATCTATAACGGAATCTCGATATAATGGAATTTCATCTCGATGTAGTTCGTTAGATGGAGGTTTCATAGCTTGTGGGTCTTCGATATAAAGGATTTTCTTCTCCATATCGTTCGTTAAAAAGAGATTTCATTGAACTGAATTTAGGAATGTTGATTCACATTCCTCAGTATAGGGAAATAGGTTTAGGTTAGGTTTTGGTTAGGTTAGGTTAGGTTAGGTTAGGTTAGGTTAGGTTAGGTTAAGTTAAGTTAAGTTAGGTTAGGTTAGGTTTTGGTTAGGTAAGGTTAGGTTAGGTTAGGTTAGGTTAGGTAAGGTTAGGTTAGGTTAGGTTAAGTTAGGCTAGGTTAGGTTTTGGTTAGGTTAGGTTAGGTTAGGTTAGGTTAGGTTAGGTTAGGTTAGGTTAGGCTAGGTTAGGTTTCTCACTAGGAATGTTCAGTCGTAAAATAGAGACATTACGTAAATTGCCTCAATACGAGAGAATATATTCAGGGTGATGACACTGATGTTTCGGCCTTTCTAATCCAAATAGCTTAATTAACAGGTCAGTAGGAGTTGTCTCAGTAAACACGGAGAGCTAAGTACGACCACCACAATATTATCACAGTCACCGATTTGCAATCTAATCTGACCACATATACATACATACATACATACATACATACATCCATACATACATACATACATACATAACCGGCATATGAATAAAAGATCATGACACCGAAACAGACGTAGGAAGAGTAAACAGGAAGAATTATTCATCAGTAGAGATAATCAGTTAAAGAGAGAGAGAGAGAGAGAGAGAGAGAGAGAGAGAGAGAGAGAGAGAGAGAGAGAGAGAGAGAGAGAGAGAGAGAGAGAGAGAGAGAGAGAGAGAGAGAGAGAGAGAGAGAGAGAGAGAGAGAGAGAGAGAGAGACTTTACCACACGCCCACACACTGTGGTTATGTCTCTGTTATAATGTATTAGTTCACTTCAACAACTAAGGTCTTTAAGTGTTTATGTAATCGATTCGTAAATACACTACTTATCAACAATTACAAATTAAGTGCGTGTGTGTGTGTGTGTGTGTGTGTGTGTGTGTGTGTGTGTGTGTGTCAGGACAAACTTTCACATCCATGTATTAAAAGATATAAAACATTAACGCTCATTAAAAAATCTATAATTAGTTTCATTCTATTATGATCCTTGAATAGACAAACTTTTTTTTTTCCCCTGAAGACACAACAAAACAATGTGATTCTCCTTTGTATTGTTCAAGGTAAAATAAACTAATGTGGTTCTGTATAGAGAATTGTATAGGTTGTAAGGACTACCACAGGCGTTATGGTTTGGTTTAGATTCTATATAAAATAATTAATGAAACCACGACGACACTTCCTTATCAAGCAAAAATTTCATCTATTATCACAAGTAAAAAGGAATTCTATCCCTCGTTATTTATTTATTGTCTTAAAGATAAAGTGAACGCTTGGTACTATTGGTTAGGTTAGAGATAAAGTGAACGCTTGGTACTATTGGTTAGGTTAAAGATAAAGTGAACGCTTGGTAATATTGGTTAGGTTAAAGATAAAGTGAACGGTTGGTACTATTGGTTAGGTTAAAGATAAAGTGAACGTTTGGTACTATTGGTTAGGTTAAAGATAAAGTGAACGCTTGGCACTATTGGTTAGGTTAAAGATAAAGTGAACGCTTGGTACTATTGGTTAGGTTAAAGATAAAGTGAACGCTTGGTACTATTGGTTAGGTTAAAGATAAAGTGAACGCTTGGTACTATTGGTTAGGTTAATGATAAAGTGAACGCTTGGTACTATTGGTTAGGTTAAAGATAAAGTGAACGCTTGGTACTATTAGAATTGAGACCCTTTAGATCTCTCTTTGCTCTACGGTCTGCTGGTTGTGTGGATGTCTATGGTCATTGAGCGGGAATTATGTTCTGGGGGATAAACATTATATTTTCGGTTCTAATTTATCAGTGAACGAAAATCCAAAACACCTTTTATTTTCTCTCTCTCTCCATTTTCTTTGTGAGGATAAATCTTTTTTTTTTCTGAATAAGTCTTTGGGGTATATTTGGGAGGAAAACTCAGGGAGGAATTAATCATGTGATATTTATTGCGTACTTAAATAAATATGTGTTCCGAACCACAAATACATATAGCTGGTTACCCTACAGAGGATGGTAGGTCTGCTCTCCCCCTCCCCCCCCTTCTCTGCCTCCCTCCTTCTCTCCTTCCCTCCCTCCCCCCTCTCTCCTTCCCTCCCTCCTTCCCTTTCTCCACTACACGTCAAATCATTCTGGAAATAAAGTCAGGAAAGTGTTGGATATTTCACAGGAAACACATCGAATGGAAACTCCTCCTATGTCTTGATATATATTTCGATTCTGATGGACTTGGTTTGGATTCACCAGTTCAGTAAAGAGAAGATCCATTCACACACTTCAAAGAGATAGTCGAAGAAGGCTTTAGCGTGGAAGATGGGAGGGAGGGAGAGGACGAGGAGGAAGGATTCTCATTCACACGTGCACTTAAACACCAGCAAGGATTAAAATCAATACACAAGTACTCACTCACCCACAAACACAATACCTCTCGAGCCATAACTAGTCGAGCCTGAAAGTCTTTAAAAAAAATATCTGATGCATCACACACACACACACACACACACACACACACACACACACACACACACACACTGAGTACTCCACAACTTACTATGTATTGGCAGAGTGATTTTTAAAGACGTTCTGCTGTTAGACGCGACACAACACACATACACGAGGTCACTCTCTCTTAACTTCATACATACAGTTTACACATCTCAGTAACTTTGTAGTTGATATTTTTAGTTAGGAAATACACTTAGCATCAACTTTTAACACTCGAGATAATAAGACGTCCCTCAGTAGGAATTAACCAACAGCAACACGTCACACATTACATTATTTACACCAAACAATGTATTTTTATCCCCAGTTTCAGGTTATAAGGGATAAATTAGTCGATCAATTTGAGTTGAACGTAAAGGGGTGAATGACGACTGAGCGAGAGAATCAGATTAGCATTTACTGATACACTCCCATCAATATATCCTTCTTGATGCTGATCTGACAGTTAGTGGTGATGGTAGTGGTGATGGTGTAGTGATGGTGGCATAGAAGGGATACTTGGGATGGTGATAGTGGTGATGTATTGGGTGTAACCTGATGATGATGATGATGATGATGATGATGATGATGATGATGATGGCGGAGTTGCCGTAGAAGTTGAAGGGTAAGTTTACACTGAAGAGGAAGCAATAAATCATTGATCTCCCCCTCCCCTCCCCTCACTCTCTCCCTCCACTCCTCTCTCCCCTTACCCACACCTTCCCTTCCCCCTCTCCCTCCCCTTCCTTCTCCTTTCCCCCTTCCCTTCTCTCCTCTTCCCCCCTCCCTTTCTCCCTCCCCTCCCCACCTTCCTGCCTACACAAAGTCAACAAACACTCCTTCAGCTCTTATGCCCCGTGATGTAATGACCAGTTACTAATCTCTCTCTTTATTGCAGGTATTCTCACTCACCTGGTATAGCTCGGAAGGTTATTGTTATTTTAGTAATTTGTCTGTTTATTATTATTATTATTATTATTACAGTATTATTATTATTATTATTATTATTATTATTATTATTATTATTATTATTATTATTATGCCGCTGGGTATCAAGCAGGAACCCGGGCACAGAGCTGGGTATTATATCAGATTTGAGGAGGTTTAAGGTGGAAGATTACGAGCAGGTAAACAAGTTAGGTCTGATAGAGAGAAAAAAAAATCGATTGAAACTGAATGTGAAATTGAAACCGGATTGTAAACATTGAGAGCGAATCTTGTTATTATAAATTTACCAACGTCAGGTCATATATTATTAGAGTTGGTAATTGTTTCAAGGTACTAATAAATACTGCTGTAGTTTATGATAAAATCCATAAATTACTATAATGTTGAAGGGCGGGGGGGCGGGGCCACACCAGCCCCAAGGACCTGTGTGAGTAGCGGACATCATCGTTTCATCTATGACGATCAACTTCATGCATAAGTTACCAGTTCATTACTGTGTTGACTCCTGCTACTCCACCCACCTACTACCCAGTCCTCCTCCACCCACCTACTACCCAGTCCTCCTCCACCCACCTACTACCCAGTCCTCCTCCACCCACCTACTACCCAGTACTGCCCCATCACCCACCTACTACCCAGTACTGTCCCATCACCCACCTACTACCCAGCACTGCCCCATCACCCACCTACTACCCAGCACTGCCCCATCACCCACCTACTACCCAGCACTGCCCCATCACCCACCTACTACCCAGTCCCTGCCCATCACCCACCCACCACCCAGCACTGCCCCACTCACCACCCACACCCAGCACGTCCCATCACCCACCCACACCCAGTACTGCCCCATCACCCACCCACACCCAGTCCTGCCCCATCACTCCACCCACACCCAGTCCTGCTCCATCACCCACCCACCACCCAGCACTGCCCCATCACCCACCCACACCCAGTCCTGCCCCATCACTCCACCCACCACCCAGTCCTGCTCCATCACCCACTCCACTACCCAGTACTGCCCCCATCACCCACCTACTACCCAGTCCTGCTCCATCACCCACCTACTACCCAGTACTGCCCCATCACCCACCTACTACCCAGTCTTGCCCCATCACTCCACCTACTACCCAGTCCTGCTCCATCACCCACCACCACCCAGTACTGCCCCATCACCACCTACTACCCAGTACTGCCCCATCACCCACCTACTACCCAGTCCTCCCCTCCACCCACCCACTACCCAGTCCTGCTCCATCACTCCACTCCACTACTCAGTACTGGCCCCATCACCCACCCACACCCAGTACTGCCCCATCACCCACCTACTACCCAGTCCTCCTCCACCCACCTACTACCCAGCACTGCCCCATCACCCACCTACTACCCAGCACTGCCCCATCACCCACCTACTACCCAGTCCTCCTCCACCCACCTACTACCCAGTCCTCCTCCACCCACCTACTTAAAGAGATACTGAAGGCTCACGAAGCTTCCATCATGAATAATATCATCATCATTACTATTCCCTTTATGCATTGAGTTACTGAACGGTTTAATATACTGGCGGGAGGCGGGAGGACCTTTACCTTCTATGGCCTGAGGACTCAATTGTACACCACCAGGACCAAGTGTTCCCCCCGTGTGTGTGTGTGTGTGCAAGTAATCATATGGCCTCCCAGCAATGATGAGAGAACTCAACTTTGGGCATATATCCTGGACTGTGTCGATGAGTTCTCTTACCTAGGTGATGATCAATGCTGGAGGCGGTGCTCTAGTCAGACCAGTTGCAATAGTTAGAAGTGGGTGCAGGAAGTTTAGGGAGTTGCAGCCTTTATTGACGGCTAGAAGACTCCCTCCCCCACCGAGTGAAAGGAATGGCACATGCAACTGGCGTAAAACGTGCGATGTTGTATGGCAGCGAAACGTGTGTGCTTAAAGAGGCTGACATACACAGGCTTGAGCAAAGCTGAATTGAGAATCGTGAGGTGAAAGTGCCAAGTGACATTGACATTTAGGAAACCGTGTTCAAAGTTAAGAGCATTGAAGAAGTTTTGTGTAGAGGAAGACTGAGTTGGTTTGGGCATGTGGAGAGAGGTGTTCGAGGAGGAGAGCCAAGGGTTAGACCAGTAATACCATGGGGAAATATTATAAGCTATGACATAAGAGTTAAGAACCACTCGAGAGAGGCTGCGAGAGACCACACAACAAGGAGAACTGATTAGGGTAATCCAGGTTAACCAATGCCGCAAGATTGGACCACTAGACAGAAATTGGTTGATTTATTGTAAGATGTATTTAATAAATTAAGTATTGTAAGGATTCACTATTTTGTACTTTATAAACGCGTTGAGAGACAGAGTGTGTGTGTGTGTGTGTGTGTGTGTGTGTGTGTGTGTCAGGTCTTTACTGTACCTTTCGACACCCGTATTGTACAACTCTGCCTTCCTCACCTAAGAGCACACACACGCAAAAAAATGGAAAGCGAGTAACGATAACACACACACAGACAGATAAGTAGATAGATTGTATATTTTCTTATCATATTTTTCTTATCAATATCAACAGTCCTTACATCAACAATACATCTAAGAACACAGTAATGACCTAAGAAACACTCATTCAGGGGTCACAAGATTATATTACAGCAACATGGTATCTGGTGATAAACGACCAGTTGTATATACTTAAGAGATAAGATCCACACCTGCGACAGTAACCTCCAGATCAACAACTAAATCAGTATTACAGCAGTATGGGGTGGGGGGGGGGGAGCTACTGTTGATGGTATTATGGGGTCAATTATTACAGACTATAGTTGACAAATTCGAACCAAACTTATCGACACTATCTTGGCGTGACTCTGGTTAACTTGTTACGAAAGATATTTTAGGTTATTAGAGTAACGTGAACAATCCTCAGGGGAGATATTTTTTAAACTGTTCTCCTATTAGTCACCAACAATAATAAACTTGTAAGATGAGATCAAGGATTCTTTAAGCGCTCCCGTCTTCATAAGCTAAATATCATGAACTGGTTTTTATAGCGCCTTTGATAGCAAGCAACAGTTAACGCCTTGTGGCATTAAAGAAGAATGTTTGTATGTTTGTCAGGTGGTTGTAATTATTGAAATCGTCCAGTAAAAACAATGTTGACTTCATGTTTACCAATGCAGTTTAGTTCTTTTGTAAATGTTATATTATAGTATTAATTAATGTTGTATTCTTTTGGATATTTCTATAATTGTAAATATTATCACATGCCTTGTGTGCCGGTACAGAGTAAGTTCATTTAAGAAAGTTTTAATGCTGTATATAAGAAGAAATACAGGTCTAGTCTCCACCAACCTCTTCGCTGTAGCCCCGATAAGTGTAAACAAACAGAACACGACAAACCCCTGGAGTCCTCACCTACAGCAGAGTGAAGTAAGTCAAGAGGAGACACACCCACAAGCTGTACAGGCCGCAGGGAGACGCCACTTCCCAGATATCAAAAAGGTTCTCTTCTAATCCCCCGTCACTGGCGTCTCAAAATTTCCCCACCACTTCCAGGTCCATTTCCCGATCCGCTTTGAGCGTCGAGCGCATCACCCCCTCGTGTCATCTGGATCTCTCTCTCTCTCTCTCTCTCTCTCTCTCTCTCTCTCTCTCTCTCTCTCTACACACACACACACACACACACACACAGTTGACAGCTATTAAGAGATGTCTGGGATTTTGTTTCATTTAATAACCCAAACGAGACGAGTACCTTAACAAGTGCATGTTACGAACACAGATATGCATGCACGTGTGTGTGTGGGTGTGTGTGTGTGTGTGTGTGTGCGTGTGTGTGTGTGTGTGTAATAATACCCCACAAGTAAGGTCTGATGGTGCAGGGGGCGTCCATAAACTGAAATTATATTGTGTCAACGGTAAGGTAACAATGTTTTTACTGAATTACAAACACATAGTCACATAAAGTAACATTACCGTACTCAAACACACTCAAACACACGCATTTATAAGCTATACACACTTCAAAATACACATTATAAGCTATACGTACACACACACACACATATACACATTATAAGCTATACGCACACACACACACACACACACTAGCTGGCCGTCAGTAATTTGATAAGTCAAGGGTTGAGAGCACTAATTGCCCATCACCATAAGGGTCCTCTTTGTGTCAACCACGTAAAAATGATTCAACATTTCGCGTACATCACCGAAGAATATTATTTAACCAACCAATGTGTCAATTTTTTCAGAGCTATATATAAAGCAGTAGATGCATCACTAACATAAGTACATACTCGAATCAGATGACAAAATACATAAAGAGTTCAAACCTTTACATCTATCCTATGAAAAAAATAATAATACCACTGTAGTTTACCCCGTTCTTGTGTCATGCTCCCGACATGAACCCAGGTAAACATTGTCGTGATTAACCTGATATGACACTTCACCTGAAACAATAGCTTTAAATTTAGCTAATACAATAGTAACGTTGATTAAATAGTCCATTAGTATGAAAAGACCTCATCAAGTCCTCTCATCACCTTTTGACCTTTGACCTCTAAGGGTTGTTGTGGTGAGTATATATAACGCGTATGTAAATAATAATGCTCATATCTCCCTCTTGTTATATAGTAAACATATCTAGTTAACAGGTAGATACAGATGGGAGTGACTCAAGGGGGGAACTTAAATAATTTTAATCCATTGAGTTATTATAGTACACTAACTCCTAAATACTGATTATGTGTAATTGGTAAAGACAGAGAAATGATTCATATGAGGGAATATCTTTTGTTGAGAGGGAGGATGGTGGGTAGTAGTAGTAGGAAAAGCTGAAAAAAAAACCGAAGAACTTAAATGTTTTCTTCTCGATAATATAATACCTGCAGTAGAACCTTTTTACTGTATCACATAAAGCTCAGTGAGGTTGTTCCAGGTAAAGATGTATTATACCGCTGGGAATTACGGAACTTTATCAACATTAAGAAATTTTGCTTCTTGACACACTCCGAGGTAAAGTTTTCGCTCAGTAGCCTTTTAAATGATCTTCACTCCCGAGGAAATGTTGGTAAAGTATGAAAAATGTCTCGAGACTAAACCCGGCGTATAAATGCAGTAGGAAAATGTATATATATATGTGTGTGTGTGTGTGTGTGTGTGTGTGTGTGTGTGTGTGTGTGTGTGTGTGTGTGTGTGTGTTGATAGCAGTTTGGTTATATGTAAGACTCTGTTGTTTTTCTATTCTTACGTTCCTATATTGTATTGTATATATATATATATGTCTTATTTCTCTTCCTTCTCTTACACACACACACACACACACACACACACACACACACCTCTGCCAGTTCTAAATCATCTGTCCGCCTGTTGCTGTCACCTGTCCTCCGCTATCCTTCTCTCCTCTTTCCCTATTTTTTTTTCACCGCGTCTCTTCATCTTTTTTCCTGGTCCACCTCTCCTCCTTTTGCCCTTTCTTTACCTGTTTTTCTTTCCCGTTTTTGTTTTTCTTCATATCCCACATAACTAGTTCTACATTTCTTCGTCCTAATTCTCCTGTTGTCATTATCATTGTCTATTATCTTTCCCATTTATATATACAAAACTATCAACTTGTTTAGTGGTATTCCCCCCCTCACAGTTTAGTGGTGGTGTTCCCCCCCTCACAGTTTAGTGGTATTCCCCCCTCACAGTTATAATAATACAATTCTAAATCATTCACCATCACCCACATCAACTCTATCTATCCCCAAATTCTTTTTCAGTCTATAGTTCACAGAGTCATCACAGGAATCCACTAATTTTCTCTGTATCTCTCTTCCCTCTTCTCCATCTCGAGTATCAAGTCATTTTTGCATATTCGATTATCTTCATCACTTGCTGCTTCGTCCCCCTTCCCGGTGATATAGTAATCTCATTACCATGATAAATTGGTGAAGCCTCAAGGCTCATTACCCTGTCTGAGGCCCACTGTCACCCAAAAGTGCTCCTATTAAGTCTCTCTCTCTCTAGTCTTTATGTTATTTTTAGTTCTCATGTCTCCTAACGATGTTAGTAAGCAAATAGACAAGTCACCAGGTCCCGATGAGATGTTTGCCAGAGTATTAAAGGAATGCAAAGAAGAGCTTATTATGCCCTTAGCAAATTTGTTTAACATGTCATTAAAAACGGGTGTAGTACCAGAATCCTGGAGTATAGCGAATGTGATACCGATTTTCAAGAAGGGAGATAAATCACTATCCTCTAACTACCGTCCATTTAGTTTAACATCAATTGTAGGCAAATTGCTGGAAGCAATAATTTCAAACTCTATTCGAAAACACCTGAAGAAGAACAAGTTGATCATGATTTCCAACAAGTGGGCGTTCATGTCTGATTAATCTATTAACATTCTTTTCAGCTGTTTTCGAATCAGGGACGACGGGCACGATTTTGATGTGATATATCTCGACTTTCGCAAAGACTTCGACAGAGTCCCCCACGAAAGATGAATATGTAAAGTGGAGGCTCGAGGAATTGGAGATGTTCTAAAATGGATTAGGGCGTGGTTACAGGACAGGAAACAGCGAGTGAGCATTAACAGCAAATCTGATTGGGTTAACTTTACTAGTGGAGTACCCCAAGACTCAGTACTTGGACCATTACTATTTATGAAATACATAAACGACATAGATATCGGCGTAGACAACAACATAAGTAAATTTCCTGATGACACTAAAATAGGACGTGTAATTAAATCTCACGAGGACTCCGCAAGACTACAGGAAGATCTAAACAAATTTTTCGAATGGTCTGAAAAATGGCAGATGAAATTTAATGTGAACAAATGTAAAGTATTTAGTCTAGGAGATGTAAACAAAGAAACCAGATACCAGATGAAAAACGATGTTATAGAGAAATCCGAATGGGAGAAAGATTTAGGAGTAATGATAAAGGAATCTTAAACCAAGTAAACAATGTGTATTTGCTCGTAACAAGGCTAATAAAGTACTTGGGTTCATACAAAGGAGTGTTAGTTACAAGACTAGCGGCGTTATCCTAAAACTATATCTTGTGCTTGTGAGACCTCACTTGGATTACGCAGTTCAGTTCTGGTCACCGTATTACAGAATGGATATAGAATCCCTAAAAAGAATTCCGAGGACAATGATAAGACTAATCCCGGGCATTAGGAACGTTGAGTACAGAGACAGGTTAAAGCATCTTAATTTGCACTCCCTCGAGAGACGTAGAGTGAGGGGCAATATGATCCAGGTGTATAAATGGAAGTCAGGGCTAAACAAAGGTGATTTAACAAATGTACTCAAACTATCCAACCAGGAGCGAACTAGTAGCAATGGTTTTAAATTAGAAAAATTTAAATTTAGGCGCGAAATATGTAAACACTGGTTTGGAAATAGAGTAGTGGATGAATGGAACAAGTTACCAAACATCATGATTAACTCGAATACGCTGGATAGCTTCAAACATAGGTTGGATGGATATATGAGCGATAGGGGTTGGGTGTAAACGGGCCCGCTGTAGTTTCCTTCATTCTTATGTTCTTGTTATTACCTCTCTGTTCTCGTCTCCTCTCCCTCTTCCTCTATTCCGTCGGTGTTGTTTCCCCTGTCCTAAAACACCCATTAAATATTCTCCTGCATCGTTCAAGCTCCTCTTTACGATGGTGCTCCTCCTAAAGTACCGTAACCTAACCTAACTTAACCTCATTGCCTAGATCAGTACGTCACCTCAAACGGTCATCGATTTCTCCTCATTCACTATAGTTCTCTCTCCGTTGTGCTCCAGCCTTTGTTATCGCCTTCCCTCCTCCTTCTCCTTCTCCTCCTCCTCCTCCCCCTTCTCATCCTACCCCTGTGTGTGGTTTAATCTCCTCCCATTATTCCTAGCACTCTCTCTATTATCGCTTCCTTTCTTTCTTTATCTATATATTTACATAACTTATTCCTTATTCGTTAAATTGCATAGATTTTTTTTTTCTGCCTCAATCTTCAACAGTCTTTTGTCCTCTGTTTTTCATCTCTTCCCCCTTATTTCTATCTTCTTTTTATTTTTTTCTCCCTGTCTGTGTTATTATCCCCCTCTTTCTCTCCCATCCCTTCCTCTTCCAATTTCTTCCGAGTTTTTTTTTTCTTTTATCTTAATTTGAGTCTGAAACATTATTCCATTACCACTGTTCTTTATTTTCCCTCTTGTGTCGATTTCACATATATTCTGCCTCAAATTTCCTCAACTGTACTTTACAACTCCTTCCTTAAAAGCTGCTACTTCCATTTTCTCTCTCTAGTTCCTTTCTATATACATTTTATTCTCATATACGAGTATTTCCCCTCACTTCCTCCTACAACCTGTTTCACTTAACCTAACCTAACCTAACCTAACCTAGCACCTGTCTCACTCATCTCTATTACCTTTCAAACACCTAATTACCCTCTACATCAGCTATGGTTTGTGTATTTCTGCTCATTTATTCCCCCAATTACCGTCCAAGACACCAGCGGGTTATGTTAGGGTTCACAGCAATTCCCCGTCAGTGATTAGACAAGTAACTGGATCTTCCCTCGTCATCCCTTGCTATGCCTAACAGTCGGTAAATTAGTCAAGGTACTGCTGCTGAGATCATTCTATACGTTACTGTGTAGGATTCCTGCTTTTGTGATAAGGAGTTTGTTACTGTAACTTCCTCGTTAATATCTCTCTATTACATCCTTTACCCTCGTATGTTTATTTTGTCCAAGGTATAATTGCCCATTAACTCTCCTCTCCTCTCATTCTTATCCTCACATCCCCCCTCGGCTATAAACAACATTCTCCAGGTTATATATTCACAATAACTCCCTCCACCCTATGGCCATTCTACCTATAAATCCTTCTTTCTACCCTCCTATGGACCTCCAATCAGTCCTACACACACACACGCTGACCCCCACCTCACCGCATTCCTCCACTGTTATGATTTTCCCCCCCTTGTATAAATAACTTCTTCATTAAATTCTTCTTCCATCTCTTCTCGCCTGTAACATCTTATACATTCCTCAATAACTTCTTTTGTTCTCTCTCTTCTTTCCTCCATTACGTCTCCTTACACACAAAGCAACTCCTCAAATTTCTTCTCTACGATTCCCCGTTATCTGCATCCTCCTCCTCCTCCTCCTGCCATCGACCGCACATTAAGTGAGGACATCCGCTCAGTAGGTCCTTGCCCACTTTTCCTCGTTGCCTGAATCCTCCTACGTATAATCTCTCCTATCTGGTAACTGTGTCCAGGACTTAGGTACACTTGTCGCCGGTGTCAAGGTCCCGGTAGTCTTGTGACATGGCGTAATTATTTGGTTAATTGGTTGTCCTTGGTCGTCCTACGTAGTGCTGCCTCTGTCTACTGGTCTGTGTAGTGTGTTTGCTGATAGGAGAGTGGCATAGGAAGTAAATGAACTGGCGTAGAGAATAAAAATTTTTTTACGTGTTTCGATTCACACTTAAGTCTTCTCCAGGAATAAATTCTCCACTCCAACTCACTGTTTCCTTTACCAGTATCATATTCAACCTGTCCAAATGAATCATGGTAGTGAGTTTGTCTTAAGGGTTCTCCATTCCCCTGGCATTCTCCCTCTTGAGTGTGTATCAAGACAATGATGAGCACTGCCACACTGTAAGGCATCACTACCCGTCGTAATGTACCTTTCTAGCCGGGAAACTTTATCTTTACACAGTTCACTACACTAGATACTTCCATATAAACTGTTATATTGTCTGTTTTTATTAACCCTAAGGCGAGGAACAAACCATGCGATAGTTGCTGGATATACTGTATAGAACATATTTATTATTGGAGCTTGGTCAAACCTTCAGCTCCGCACTTGATATTATTACTAACAGACAGTGGATAATTGCATTGGCTGTAAACCGACAACACATTTTTGCATTTCATTGTAAGAACTAATTAACTGATTGAATATTTTAACTGCAATGATTGGTTGATTATACAAATTTGATATAGTTATGTGAACTGATGATATTATTACTGATGCCACCACGGCCCTGTGAATATATCCTGATGTGTCAACAAATAAGTTTATCAACATATGATACCTCGAGAACGGAAGGAACTAAAGTGCAAACGTCTGGGTTGGTTAGCAATTTAGACGACCCCTTCATGAGCACTATAAGTCAAAGGTCAAGGGCATTACCCCCTTCGTCTAAGACTAATTCACACCGGAGTTGTTTGAGTGTCTTGTACTGTCTAGTCTCCGTCTTCGTTTAAGGAGAATTAATGAACATGGAAAGTTTTCACACGTGGAGCAACGTAGGAAATAAGAGTTACAATTTGTCTTAGCGAAAGAGAGAAACGTTAATTATATATCCTTACAACTTAGTATTTACACTGAACTTATATGTCACGTAAATCAGTGTAGAAGTTAACACTGTATATTGTGTATTGAAACTGAGAACACGAACAAGTATGTGGGAATATTTCTACCGAGTCAAACCTTTTCCTGACGCGTTCTACACACCTGTCTTCTTTACCTTCGTCTCTGAGGTTCTTGCACCCCTTGATCCACCCCGCAGGACTGGGAGAGGTGTGGAGAAAATATAAACATAACACATTACAATAACAAGTGTGGTAATGTATGCAGTAGGTGTCTCTAGGTTAAGGGTTGTTAATCCGTCAACTACCTTCCACTGGTGTAACTTTCCTCAGCAGTTCAGTTGTTAGTTACATTTTCTCTTCATTTGTGCCATTTCATCCCGGAAGAGTGATTTAATAAGGCACACGATCCACCCATGAGTGTATTATGCATTCCTAGATACAAATTCTGTTTACATTGAAAGCTGTGCAATCAGTCCGCCAGAGGGCCAAGAGAACAGGTGGCCGGAATTGATGTGGTCTGAAACTCGAGCTCTCGCCTCGACTCTACGAACAATCACACGTTTGTTTAAAATTGGATAAAGAGATTATATAAAATAAAAATTCAATTACAATTCAATGAAAATTTATGTAAGTGAGTTAAGACCCGGGTCCTGTACAATGCTGGTCGCAGTATAGTAGTAATGTTCACGATAAAATTGAAGGCAGTGAATCTGATAATCCGGAAAAAATAACTCAAATATTTACACACAAATACACGACACCGAATATGTGCACAAGTTATCTACACACACACACACACACACACACACACACACACACACACACAGTTTAACTTACATAATGTTAATAAGGCTTGATAGATTGCGATTTTTATTTTAAATTTTTAATTAAAATCTTGCTCAAAATTCTTACAACTTTCATAAATTTCTTCCCTGATTACTGGTTCATATTACGAGTGTATGGCGGCTAGTTTTTCTTTTCAATTAAAACTCCTTTCTCTTAACATACTCTGTCTATTGCCAGAACATTACACCTTTCATAATCCTCAAACCTGTTGTTTGAGGATGAAACTTAATACTTGTAAAATATTCTTAAAGACATTAGGTGTTGAGGCGCTAAAAGTAGAATAAATTAATAAAAGGCAAAATTCACCCTTTTGACCATCACACTCTGCCTGAGTTGGTACATTACGAACCATGAGAAAAAAATCCCACGACATCTTATCGCGTAGGCTAAAAATTGCAGAGCGAGAATTTGGTTGAGAAGTAAAGAGAAAGACGGTGTTTATGGCGCTGTAGGGGGGGGGGGGTTATAGTGTGACTCCTCTTACAGTACATCTTCCCCGCCTCCCTTGCGTGCGTGGATCTGTCCGTGCGTCCGTCCGTTATGCTGTGATTCCAGAAGTTGTAAACATTATAACTCGGTAAACAAGAGTGGTTCTTCAGTGAGTTAGACAAAGAGTTTTTTTCTGTCATTATTAGGCAAAGTTGTGATGCGTGGGGAGATTTTTCACTCTTTGCTATCAACCTCAATCAAAAGTTGTCGTCCTCATCTTTACCAACACTTGCCACTCACCTGTCAACACTACTAACCCACCACCACCACCAGCTACCACCACCATCACCTCCCACCACCACCATACCTCCCACCACCATCACCCACACCACCACCTACCTCCCACCACATCATCTCCATCACCCTCCACCATCACCTCCCACCATCACTATCACCTCCCACCACCACTACCACCTCCCACCACCACCATCACCTCCACCACCACCACCACCTCCACCACCACCATCACCTCCCACCACCACTCACTGCCTCCCACCACCACCATCACCTCCCACCACCACTATCACTTTCCTACCACCACTATCACTCTCCTACCACCACTATCACTCTCCTACCACCACTATCACTCTCCTACCACCACTATCACTCTCCTACCACCACTACCACTCTCCTACCACCACTAGTACCACTCTCCTACCATCACTATCACCCTCCTACCACCACTACCACTCTCCTACCACCACTATCACTCTCCTACCACCACTAGTACCACTCTCCTACCACCACTAGTACCACTCTCCTACCACCACTACCACTCTCCTACCACCACTATGCCCCCAACCAACCTCTATTAAACTCGTATTAACATATGGCTTTAGAAACTAGGTTAAGCCGTAATTTGGTGTTTAGCCGAGTTACGCAAATAAGCAGACAGACAGATAAGCCGAGTTAAGTAGATCACATCTCCATTCCATCATCTGATTGATTTCTGGTTAACAACGAACAAGCGAAGGATTTACAGGAGGAAAATATATCGTACTGGTAGGAGAAGTTATACGCCCGGCAGCTCTTCCACCACACAAGGGCAAGGGAGAGAAATATTACCTCAATCTACAGACAATGGCTCTCTTTGAACAGTATCTCTCAGTTAAGTTAGAAAAGGAGGAGCAATGTAGGTATAAATGTATTGTTTTAAAATTTGGGAAACTTTTAGTGCTGGTGGTGGTGTTACAAGTACTGCTGTGTGATGCTTGTAGTCACACGTATAGTATAGTGAATTAAGGTATTGTAACGTGTGTACTTTTTGTTATTCATTATTCATATTTTGTTATAAGCCATGAGGAAATAAACCTTATATTATTGGTATTTATTATTATTTTTATTATTATTACTGTATTCATATTATTATTATTATTATTATTATTATTATTATTATTATTATTATTATTATTATTATTATTATTATTATTATCCTAAACAAGCAATGCCAGTGAGTAGGTATAATTTTGCTATACAATATAAGGGAGCTTGTCAAAATGGATTATGTGAGCGTAATATAGTTAACTGGCATAGAGGGAGTGTAGGAAGGGAGCGGTGCGGGCGACTCGTGGTGGTGGTGGTGGTGACGTAACCACACACCCACAAATTACAGTGATCAGCAACACCATCGACACAGGATTCGAACCCATGGCAAATGCAAAACCTCCAGCAAAAAGAGCCTCTGAACCCAAATTGCCATCATTACCAGCCGAGGAACTTTTAATCTGATCTCCATCATTGTCTGCAACAGGTGGCTCTTTACTCAACTGTTAAACACACCTACACACTCAGGTGACGTGAGGTTAATGCCCAAACATGACCACTGTCCACTGTTATCATGTGAGCTGCGGAGCTGTTGTGGTTCGTGTGAGTAAAGACATTGAAGTATTATATCCTTAGTTAATGAATTAGTAATATCTCTTAAATTCTAAAAAAAAGGACAACCATTGAGATTAAGGAGTAAACACTTAAATAACACTGAGAGAGAATTACAGTAAGATTGTCTGGTAAAA